>NW_022737455.1:0-1166 GCF_011630105.1 Anneissia japonica
AGGATAAGAAATAGAACAATACCACCAAACAATACACTGTACAAGGTATAATTGTTATCTTTAATCGCTATTACTTGTAAAGCTCAGCTCACAGCTCATGGAGATAAATTTGGTCCCAGATTCATTTTTTTTAACTAATTACAAATTTTCAAAAGAGAAATTAAGCTGTTTGTTCAATGTGAGCAAGCTCATGCATGTTAAAGAATGCAGCACAATCTTCAACCTCGTGTACTGCTCAATTCACCACCAAACTGAAAAATTCTTCTAGACCTTTATGTGGGTTATACTTTCTAAAGGTTACCAACCAACCAGCAAGCCATGAAATCCTGTCATCCAACATACCGTATTACTAGCATTTTTGTTATTTAAATTATACAAATATATTTTTACCTCCATTCTCTCCTTGAACTCCTTTCCATCTATTCTTTTATTTGACTGGTTCTGACACACAGCTACTCGTCTACTTAGACAAACATGATTTGTTGATTCTACATCTTTCTTTGCACTGCCATTTTCATAAAAGTTGCTCCTATGCAAACGTTTTTTTATTCCATTACAAAGACTTGTTGAGCGTTTTAAATTTACAGATATCACGTCTGAAAAGTCATTTGTATTTGATGGTAGTGAATGGTTTTGGTCTTCATCGAACCTATTCAGAAAATGCATTCCTGAATTGCGCCTCTCTAATTTTTCAAATTCCACTAGAAGACTGTTTAAAGCAGAGCCTGATGGCAAACTTTGAGATTTTCTCATGTGTTCCTCATGTCTTGTATAGCTTTGATCCTGCATTTCAAGTCCATTGAAAGAATTGCTAGGTCTTTTTCGAGAGTGTCTGTTTAACATGCATGTACTGGTTCCAGAATTATACTCTTGATGGTGACTTTTGCTGTGAACAAACTTATGAGACAAGGGAGATGAGAGTTTCTTACCTGGGACAGAACTAACCTGTGATAATGTTAGAGATGTTTTAAGCGGACATGAACGTTTTCTTGGCCAGCTGCCAAAATTGTTGTCACTGCTACTTTGTCTACAAGAACAACAAGATGGGCAGTGACATATATCACCTGTGGTATTACTGTCACCATTCTGCACACCATCCATTTTAAAGTTTCTAGTTTCCTCGTCAGGCATATTTTGTTGAGAGTTAAAAGGAAGACTTTGAGTTT
>NW_022737456.1:0-1121 GCF_011630105.1 Anneissia japonica
TAATTTGCCTCTTGAATTTAGATCGTACTAATATATCACGAAGGTTAGGTGGTCTGCGATAGGCTTTGAACGGTGTATCCGGAAAAACAGACCTAAGACGTTCTGTGGTCTGTAGGATGGGCATATGTTTCTGAATTATAGCCCTTAGTGGTGGTAACCTAGGGTGATAGGTTGTGACTAGTGGCACTCTGGTCGATCGTTGACGTGGTTTGTACATCAGTGTTTGAGCACGAGGTATGTCCTTTGCTTTTTTTATAGCATTTTCAATGGGTCCTCGATGATAATTTCTATTCCGGAGATGTCCGGATAGTGTTTGTGAAGAGTGTCCCCAATTCAGCTTTTAGCTGCTAAGGAACTCTATTTTGCTAACTTGACTTTTTTTAATAAAAATTTTGAATTGGGGACACTCTTCACAAACAGCCAATGAGAAACATCAATTCAAAAAATACAAACCCTAGTCAAATACAAAAATAGATTAAACCCCATTCAAATTCAAAAATATAGAAAACCCAAGTCAAATACAAAAATATAATTACTGTACCTAATAAACTAGCAGGTTTGCTAGGACGACAGTATACAACTCAATGAAAAAAATTATGAATTACTGTGTTAAAAATTCCATTTATATTTTGTTTGATTAATAGATAGATTCAAGTAAGCCTGTGAGATATGGAAGGGGACCTTTTTTAAATCTAGTTGTAGTTATACCATGATGTCCATATCTTTTCTCCCTTCTAAGTCACATGGTGTGAGTAGAGGTTGGCTATGGAAACCAGTTGCTGAAAATATCATTCTTAGTGGCTTTCATAGCAAATGCCTTACACAATGACTTCCGACGTTCACTGAGAGATTTAAGCTCCAGGTATTTGAGCGCACAGTCATAAGTCGTATACTGCCCCCCCAAGGATGGAACGGCAAACTCGTTTTTGCATACTTTCTAGACAGGATATCTGCAGCACAGTGAGGCAGTTATTCCACAATGTGACGGCATATTCTAATATGGGGCGGATGTAACCTTTGTACACAGTCAATAACTCTTTAATATTCAAGCCTGTTTCAATTTATGGAGCATGAATAGTTTTTTATTAGCTTTTTGTAGCATAAGTTTGACATGACCCCCC
>NW_022737457.1:0-1955 GCF_011630105.1 Anneissia japonica
ATTAACAATGTACCACGATATTCCACACACCTGCACGTACGGTACCATGTCCCAACTTCCCGACTTCTCTCTACATTAATGGCACCAAAACGAGAACCGTTTGATTGGTTGACCTTCCGTCATAACATTCACCCTATTGCCAAATACGGCATCCTAAAAATTACGTCATGCTTGTCACGGCCAGCGGTCTGCATTCGATTTGACTCACTCTTTTACAAGTCTCTAATTCTCATCAAAAAAGTTTCTCAACATAAACTGACGCTGGTGGTGCTTTCCGAAATGCGCTAATGTACTACGAAAAATCCATAAATTAGAGACTTGTGGCAAGTCTACGGTATACCCTCAAAGATTATTGATTTCATCAAACAACTATACAACAACTTCCAGTGCAGCGTCATTTCAAATAACAATAATATCTGAATGGTTTGAAGTCAGCATTTACATCTTTTAAGAATAAGAGATAAAAGGGCTCCAAAAATTAATTCTTTTTGACCATGCTGACGTGATGAAAATGAAAAATAAAGGGACACGTCTGAAAGAGAATTGATTTAGCTATAATATACTCACAGGTGGGAGACAATCAAGATAAGCGAGATACGTTCAAACGAGTATAAAAAGTAATAACGTCATAAATAAAAATTCAATTTTTTCTTAATTCAAATGGCAATATGATGACGTCACAATGTCCGATCAGCCAATATGATCTATAAATTATTTTGAATAGAATTTATTATTTCATTAATATAATACTTTTTTGTAATATAAAAATAAAAATTAGTTTAAAAAAAATTACAAATGAAGATAAAACAATATATGTATAATAGACTATTTTGCTTCTCAATCTTTTCTAATGTTCAGTAATAATAATTCCCCTGTATTTTGACCATCAAAATGGCTGGACATTTGACCCTCTACTAGTTTTTGATCCAGCATGGAACAAGCAGTACCACGATTAAGTTTTTCCCAGAATTTATTAAAAATATTACCAGAAACATGCTAATTTTCACTTTCTGCTGATGTCTAAACTAACACAAATTTACTTATTTATGACCATAAATGAATAGAGTTTCGCATCTTTAAAAGTGAAAAGTATATTTTGAGGTAATTGAATTTTGTGATTAAAAATTTTATTTTAGGTGTAATCAATTACAACAGTCCCTTAACAGACACTCCCCTAGCCCTCTGCTGCTCCATCCACGTGTACATGGCCGCATCTACTTTATCGAAGATTCGTGTTTTCACATACGAAGATTTTCTTGCTTTAGCAGGGTTTTCGTTTGTTGAAATGTGTCTTTGTATTTTCTCTCTGTTTTTCCATATGGTCGCTACCGTAGACTTCGAAAGTCCAAAACGTTTTTCAATCGCTGAATTGGACTCTCGGTTCTCATAGGCTTTTATTACGCTCAGTTTCCTATCAATGGAAATACACTGTCTTGGTTATTTCGAGGCAGTAGCCATTGTTGAAATGTACATTACATTTCATTTAATTATGTTTCAATCAATTAATTAAACAATCAGGTCTATGCTCCTCCCATGCTCCCTACCTACCAATGAAAAGGTGTCATTTAAAATAATACGTACAGATGATTCATTTAAATTGCATATATTTTCTGTCGTTTCTTATCTAAACCCTATTCATTGTTTACAAAGGTCATAAGCGTAAACCAATTCATGCCCAGACGCGCGTCCTGTAAAGTTTGTCAACCACAGCTATGCGCTCCTTTGATGTTAACCGACTGTTGCTATTAACGATGATAGCGGTCTAATGTCGTCTCTGTAAGACGGTCTAAATTTAGATCGGCATGTCGCTGGAAAGAAACCAGTGACTGGTGCTCCTTTAATAGTTTATAAGAAAGTATAATACATACTCCAAGTATTGAAAACGCTCCGTACTGAGCCAGATGTCCATATAGCGACCACCAAATACCAAAAGTGTTATAGGAAACTACGCAAAA
>NW_022737458.1:0-1552 GCF_011630105.1 Anneissia japonica
ACAAATGGCTTGATACAAGTATGAAATTTGTCAACAAAAGCTAATGTATAAAAGCAAGTGAAACATACATTCATGAATAATTAGCAAATCAATCTACAGCCTAGAGAAATTAAAATAATAAAAAAAAAAAACTAGTTTTTTCTGTTTTATCTCCACTAAAATATCATGATCGTATTATGGTGTAAGTAGTTGATGGTAAAACTCTAATTTGTCAATGATATCTTGATTTGTTGTCACTGTCATTACTCACTATTTCTTATTTGCCATCATATTGAGTGATTGTGTAGAAAAAAAGCTTAATAATGTAGATATTTGAATTGTGGTATTCAAAATGAAATCAAGTTGGATTTGTTAAAGCTAACTATACCAAAGTTATAAATGTATGATCAAACATTGTTAAATCTGACAAACATTTGTCAGTATAATGACTTGTCTTGAGTTATGAGAGAGCGAACCACCCACAAGCCCCTGCAAACTCCAGTACCCACTTTTAAAATCCAGTCTCCTAGGTTCAAATCCAAGCAAAATGCCAATAGAGTTCTCATTAACAATAACATAAGTCTTTTTTGTAAGATATCTCGCTATTAGAAAGCATCAGATAATATTTTGTTTAATAGAATACATTTAATAAGACTGTCCTTAAAAGTAAACAGTAAATGCTTGAGATAGCAAGTGTAATAAATATTTAAATTATTAATAAAGTTCTACCATTGATTTATACATACTTTATCTGACTAATATGATTCTACTACTATTATAAGAGTTTATTTTCACATTTTTTCTGTAGATTCGCTCTGAATCCAGCAATTTATCCTGCATTGGATCAGATGGAAACATTACTGGCCAACGGAATGGAAGAGAGGATCCAAGATTTTGTAAGTCCATCACCATATGATAAACTTTGCATTTTTGTTTTCTTTGTGCTATGCTGTATATATTATTTTATTAAAGTTAGTTCTCGTTTTGGTAAAACTTATCTGTATATATTTATTGTCTCGTAATATGGTACAGCATTCAACTGTGATTTTCATCCTGGAAATGGATCAAATGAATATATCAATGGATGGATTGATGAATAAATGAATACAGAATTTTTCAAAAAAAATATCAAATGATTGAATTTATAAAAAAATAAATTTTCAAAACTTGACTTGTAGCTGACTCCGACAAGTGTGGTCGCCAGAGAGTGGTTTCGGATCACCAGCCAGAAGATGTCGGACTGCAATGAAGTGAAAACATTCCTATCCACCCTGTCCACCAAATCAAAAGTGCTGAGGGAAAAGGTCGTCAACATGGCTGACCATAATGTAAGTATACAGCAATTGACACTGGTCTGGTGGGAGACCAGGGTGGGACATGGAATTCTCGTAAGCCGGGCATTCACGGCACCTCTTGGTCGTCGGCCGATGCGATTCATAGTGAACACAATGCCACGATGCCTCGCATCGAGTTGGATTTGTTATACAACACAGAATTTCTCGTTCGCTTATTCTTTAGCAAGTCACATGTGTCCCAGACTGGAAATCCATTTTGAATTTTTTTTAAAAATTAT
>NW_022737459.1:0-1121 GCF_011630105.1 Anneissia japonica
CTTTCTTTGATGATTTATGTATATAATTTAACAGTGTTAACGGCTACCTTGATTTTACATATATATATTTACTAGACATAAATAGGAACTCAAAGTAAGACATTTAAATGAATGGTGCTACGATGTATAAGCAAGTCGGTTGAAGGATTTATAAACTTCGAAATTGCAATGGTGGATTTAGGGCTGCACGAGGGAGGGGGACGCTTCCAGTTGTCCCCGTAAAAAATCATGCTTAAGTAGTTAAAAATCACCCCACTTCACCTTGGCGCTTCCCCACCCCATTTCAGGACCCCTAGCGCCTCTGGAGTGAATCGTGGCCTCTTTCAGTAATAAAACCAACGACACAGAATTCAAATGAATGGAATGCTTCATTCCTCAAACAGATAACAATGCGGCTTAAAAACTGTTTTGGTTTCACATACTTAACAATGAATTAGAAAATGACGTTATCTTGTACCACCCGATGGTTACTAGGTAATATTGTAACCATAGTGATTAAAATCGTGCCTTTGTTTTTCTCTTTGTTTTGTGAATTAATTTCTTTTTACCCTTTTGATGTTTCCTTTTGTCTGTTTGAATTGTTCTATTTTTTATGTAAATTTTTCCTGGTTTTTTTTTTAATGCAGTTTTTATTCTTAAATGATCGTTAAATAAAAACCGGCACTCCATAATCACCATCATTATCATCGTAATTGTCAACATTGTCAACATTGTAGGACGCCAACTAACGCTTGTATGTGTTTTATTACCCAGTACTGCACCGCGCACGGTCGGTTTGTCTGTTTATCTGTTCTCCACAAGATACTGTACTTTTGTTTTCTGTTTACTTAGTTTATAGCGGGCGTACTTCTACCGCGCTGCGCAGCGCTGCACTGGGTAATAAAAAGAATATACAACCGTTAGTTGGCGTCCTACACAGGCATGACGTTTTTACGAACGGGACTTTGCTCTCTTGTTCTATTTATACTCTTTGAGTATACCCCCTAAAGGCCAACTCAGACAGCGTCGTACGACGCAGCCCGACGTGATTCTAATAGTCGGGGACAGTCTTGAGCCGTTGTGAGAAATAGTAAACATGTTTAATATTCTACGGAGCGACGGTCTCCGATGCAAACCATCGC
>NW_022737460.1:0-994 GCF_011630105.1 Anneissia japonica
CGTTATGAACGTTGTAAAGACTGCCTGAGAACACAGTGCAAACGGGCAAGACTGAGCATGAACTGGTTTGAACGGACATGTCGTAGTGCAAACCATGTAGAAAAGTCCTAGAACGGGTTGAAATTTACTGCAAACGGGGTTACAAGTTCAATTGGGGATGGGTCGAACTGCAAACGACATTGAATGTAACGTCTTCCCGTTCTAAACCTTGTGCGAACGTTGTACAAACCATCAGCAATCGTAATGCACTTACCTCAAACTGTGTTGTGTCATAGTAAAAGCCAAAATTGCACATTTCAACCCGTCTTCATTCCGTTTCATGGAAAAAATGGGCAGGAACGTTTTTTTAACTAGTTCAGTGTGAAGGGGGAATAACTAATACTTAGCTACTTAATGTTGTATTGTTATTGTTATGTACACCTGAGAGAATAGTGGTACTCCCTTTATATGTTCAGTTGACATAACATATCCTGATGTTGTGAATTGTTATGTACCTAATAACTTGTCAGGAAAATATTAGGACTAAACTAACCAGTACAGTCTAATTTATGTGTAATTACAGGTAAGTACACAACACTAAGTTTCCAAATGCTGTTTGTTGTCTATAATAATTCTCAGCTAAAAAAGAAAACCCCAAGTATATTCCATGCATGATGTTATGTAAATACCCCATATAATTAGCTTACATATAAACCCCTATATTTTTTTGTTGTAAATGCATATGGCTTTTTTTTTTGTTTCAGATATTCAAAATATTATAAATATTGCTTGGATTGTATTGTTTTATTTTAAATCAATTTCCCATATATGTTTTGTGGAAAGACAGATATATTATCTTGAATCATTATCCTTATCATATTGTAATGATAGTAATAATGATAATGATCAGCTGCATACAAGAATATCATCATGGCATCATGTCAAGTAGTTAAAAATCGCCTAAAATCACCTTATTTTGCGAATTAGCGCCCCTCAACTGATCAGCGAGCCCCCC
>NW_022737461.1:0-949 GCF_011630105.1 Anneissia japonica
TATGCATTGATTTCAACAATTTTCAGGCATTTTCTTGACATGAAATTATATTGTGGTCAAAAAGTGGGGGTACCATCCATCATAAAATGTGGGAGGGAGAACATGCTTCCTCCTTACCTAATGACCAATGATCTCCGCCCATGCAAGCCACCATTGCAAGTTTTCGATCAGATGCATACTAGTGCTTCAAAATGCTGAATGCTACAAGTAAGTCACCATATTATTATCCCTAATTATTATTAATAGTATTAAAAATAATAATACTGTAAGCGTAATACAGTGATATAGTTTACATATTTAGCACTATAATAATATCTAGGCTATTGCTCCCTTGTAGGCGTATAGGAGACCAAAGCATCTGATAATTAATGAAACAAATATATTTTAAATAAAATATAAACATATAAATATATTAAAATATATAAATGAATATACAAATAAATATATATACAGGATAAATGAATATACAAATAAATATATATATATATATACAGGATAAATAAATATACAAATAAATATACAAACAAATAATTATGTAAATAAATATATAAATAAATATATAAACAAATAAATATATATAAATGTATGAATGCATAAATATATGTAAATGAAGATACAAATAAATATATAAATATATTAATGTATATATAAATAATTACAATATATATAAATTAATAATACAGTATATATAAATATATAAATGTATATACAAATAAATATATTATATCTATATATATATAAATATATTAAAAAATATATGAACATATTAATATAAATATTTATATTATATAAAACATATTAATAAATATAAATGTATATAAATAAATATATAAACATAAATATATATAAATACACATATACAAATAAATATATAAATAAATAAATAATTACAGTACATATAAAATAATAATACAGTATATAAATATAAATAAATAAATATATAGATACT
>NW_022737462.1:0-505 GCF_011630105.1 Anneissia japonica
CCCGGTGTACTGACCATAGTACCAGTGGCGTATTGAAATTGAGGAGGACGCAAAGGTGAGAGGGTATGAGGTGATTATTTACTACTTTAGCCTAAATTTTATGCATCAAAAAATTTCAGTGGGGGAAAGTTTTTGTTTTTGGTGGTCATGCACCCACTAGAAACACCACTGCACTACCATGGGTCTCAAATTTTCAACAAAGGTACACTATTCAAAAAGAGATGGGGAGTTTATCCCGGTGTACTGACCACGGATCTAGGGGTATTGATATGGGGAAGGGGCTTGAAGGTAAAGTGGGAGGCACATGTTTGTTTTTGGGAGTGTGTGTTCCCCACACTGCACAGTACTTGCTGCATTGCAGTGGGTCTCCAAATTTCAAGCAAAGAAACCTATACATCTATCTATGCCATACACAAAACAAATTAAAAATACAATCTCAAAGTTATTTCCTTTCACATTTATTCCAACCTACAGTTTGAATTTACAAATAGATTTCTTGCAAGGT
>NW_022737463.1:0-539 GCF_011630105.1 Anneissia japonica
AAAGCCTCAAATGAGAGACGAGCAAGCTTAGGCCTACTTGATGATGGACTTTCATTTGGACTTGGTGTATTAATATTAGAAGTTGAGTCCTCCATTAAAGATTCACCACAAGAATGGCAAAATTTTCCAAATTCTGAACTTTTTGTTGGGTGTCTATAAAACGAAGACCGAAAACCGAAGACCCCTATTTTTTCTCTTTCATTTTGATGATAATACGCCAGGCTCTCACAAAATCCAAATTAAGAAATTTTTTGGGCGTCTGTTTGTGAAATTTTCAAGGGTTTTCGTTTTATAGACATCATATAGACACCCTATATGGGTGTCTACAAAACGAAGACCGAAAAACGAAGACCTCCAGTTATTTCTAAATTATCTTATTAAAAGTGTTTCAAAATCATCATAAAATAGGTGCCAAGTACTTATTTCATTATTTTATCGGAATAAAATGAGGAATATCAAGAAATACTTAAGGGTTTTCGTTTTATAGACACCCTATGGGTGTCTACAAATCGAAGACCGAAGACCAGAAAAACGAAGAC
>NW_022737464.1:0-1355 GCF_011630105.1 Anneissia japonica
CACACACACACATATATAACAATAATAAAATAATAATAATAATAATTAATATTAAAACAAAAACATTTTAACTTATACAGAGTAAATATTAAATGGAATTTCATTTCATGGAGCTGAATTGTTGATACCAAATTTTGAAGAAAGGAAGATCTAAATTAATTTTATGTGTATTGTAAAACAATAATTTTATTCATTGAAAAATTTAGTGTTCCATTAACTGAGCACTGCCTCATAAAGGTAGGGGTTGGAGAACAGCCATCTTCTTTAAACTCACAAATATATAATTCGCATTGCATCATAAACATTCACTTTTTGTATACCATTTTGAAAAACATTAAATTTCTGCTGTAACAATATGAAAGACAACTTACCACGCTGAATAGTTTACGCTGATAAGTTGGATAAGACTTGAGTTCTTGAAGGGTGAATTTGCTATGTAGTATTGGTCGCTGACCTAAAGCACTGCAAGGTGTATCAAGAAGGATTCGATCAAAAGATCCAGGAGGAAATGGCGGCTTATCATGGCCTGCAACATATAACAAGTTTCAATCATTGGCAAAAATATTTAATTGAAGAATAAAAATGAATTTTGTTATAGTCTACAAACAGTGTTCTCCCAAAGCCAGTTTAGCTGTCAATTTTACGCAGGGGTTTAGCCAGAAAAATGAAATAGGCCGTCCAAAATGGAAGACGAAGAACTTGTCACAGAGCGACAGCTGAGGCGCGTGGCCCTGAGAGATGGCAACAACCGGCAGTAATGCAAAGTTTTAAGTCCTACCTCATATTTTACACTCAGTGTTACGTGTTGTGGTTCTATCAAAAAGATATTTATAAATAAACAGAACACCTTGTACATGATCAATCATGCCTGTGCCTTTAATAATATTCACGCCACTGTATACGACACCATTACAGGGCGACACAGTCATTCTCAAACACTCACCAACTTCAGGACCACAATTGTCATCACAAGCCTTGGTGCTATCAAAAGCAAATATCTTGACACAAGTCAAACCGAATCGGTCCACATTATCTTTGATCTTGCTTATTTTCCTCGAAGACTTCTCCAAAGCATATACTACACCATTATCTTTCATCAAAGTGGCTATATGGACAGTCTTACCCCCTGAACATAAATAAAAGAATGCAAATTATGTCTGTGTATGTTACAGTATTGTAGCATGGGGATAATGCAGAAGTATTGTGTAAAGCTTATGCTGACCTTGCAAATCAACTCAATTCAACTAACATCAGTTGAGAGGCAACTGTGTGTGATGCATTTTGAGGCAACATATGCCAGTTGCTCTCAGTGGCCCATGTTCTATTTTGCAGTGATTCGAACAAGCCCAACACCT
>NW_022737465.1:0-409 GCF_011630105.1 Anneissia japonica
TCCACTGATGAATGCCAGGATGTCATTAAGGGAAGTTTTTGTCTTGCCATCTAAAATGAAGATAAAATTTGTTCAATTTTGTATTAATAACAATTCACAGCATTTACTTAAATTACCTCCACCAACAGTGCTGGGCAGAGGCATCTTGAAAAAATGCATGACCTGGTGACAGGTGGAGGGAGGCAACAATGTAATAAAAATGTGATCAAAACAGTTTGAATTTTCATCAATTTTTAAAATTATTTAACAGTGTTTAAACTTTCTAAAAATTATTCAATGTCCACTTCCTTCATGTACAACCCAAATTGCTTCCAAGGTCAGCTAACACACTTACCCTCTCAAATGGTCTGATAAGCCTAATAGCCCTATGTGATTTACTGTTTATACTTAAGTGTAAATATACACATCT
>NW_022737465.1:464-669 GCF_011630105.1 Anneissia japonica
GCCTCATACATGTAGTTTTATTCTACTGTATTTATTGAGGGCAACCCATATTATGTATTTAATATATTTCAGATTGTGTAAATTTCATTGGATAAAATTAAATTCTTACTTCTTGTTCCATTGGTACAGTCAACGTTGATCGTGGACTTGGTCTAAATAAAATATATGTTCATAATCCATGAAAAGTATATTATTACTAACTAGA
>NW_022737466.1:0-749 GCF_011630105.1 Anneissia japonica
TATTATTAGGGAAAAAAAATCATAATACATTATTTTCCTCCTCCTGGTTTATTCAAATATTTTACTGTATTTACAAAATTTAAAAAATAAAATTAAGTATTCAAAAAAAACTTACAAAAATAAAATTGGAATCTATATAAAAGTTTACTCACGAGTAGTTGACATTATTATGAAGACAATAATCATAATACATTAACCATTTTGAATAGAAGAAAAATAAAGAAACATACTTTACACTCATATAATTACTGTCAAAATAATTACATATATTTTGTTTAAACAATGTGGGGCTAATTTCTCCCACCCCTTTATCAAATATTGGTGTTTTTTTATCATTTCACTTGCTTATTTAAAACAATTTATGTTATGTTTTATGATTTCACATGATCTACTTAAGTTTCTTATTTTCAAAAAGTGAAGAATTGGCACTACCTTTACTTTTAATGAAAAAGTTTTGCCACAAAAAATAAATAAATAAAATAAAAACAGAAGTGAATAGCGAAAAGGAGGAAAAAAATAGCTTTCGCATAAAAAAGTGTGGGGTTATTTTTCTCACCCTTTCATTGCTTATCAAAAAATTTATTACGTTTCATACAATTTAAATAGGGATGATGCTTCATATTGGAATTTAGATGTGGTGACGGTCAAGATTATAATTTAAAGATTATATATCATGTTTATTTTAGTTACAGTATAATTTACAGATTATTTAGTTTTCTATAGGTTATACAATTTAACAATATTTACAC
>NW_022737467.1:0-1193 GCF_011630105.1 Anneissia japonica
GCGCAAACATCACCACCAAAAATAGGTGCTCAAGGCGCAGTGTCAAAACAACAGGAAGAGAACAATCAGATCACAAAGAACAAAGTGAAAACATGTTAATTTTTATTTTAATTTTTTTATGCTACCCGACCCTGTTGAACGCCGTCGATTCGGCCGTGTGCAGAACATTCGGCAAGCTGATGCTCCACAAACGGGATCTTCGATGGCAGGAGCTGGTCACGTGGCTTGATACGTCCAGACACGACGATCCGGTCGAAGCTCCGAAGATCAAGAACATCTACGCCACCGGAGAATACCTGCTGCATCTGGTACGAAAGTGGCTGACTGCCAATCCCGACGAAAGCAAGCAGAACAAGCACGCGCTGGTCGGTGTGATTCGACAAAAGTTGCTCAACGATCAGGACGTGCTGCTGCGCGTGCACCGCAAGCTCTTCCAACTGTCTTCGATCAACCAGCTCTTCAAGGACACGACCGAGTACCCCAAGTCGATCTTTCGACACCACTCGAAGAACGAGGACGACGCGCTCGGCGTCCATCGCAGCCTTTCGCAGACGGCGACCTTCAGCACGTATCCGCCGTGCTGTCCGCCAACACCTTCCGTTCACCACCTGTCGGCACCACTCCGACCTGTGTCTGTGGTACGTCGACGAACACGGAGATCACCTGCTGATCGTCATGAGACGGGCGAGCAGAGGCATAACCGGTAGGAGGACGCACGGCGAATGGAAAGTGGTCTTCAGACATCCGGTCGCCGTTCCGGAGGAGCACTGGCAGAAGAACGGCGAGCGTCTGACCTTGCATTCCTTTCCGAAAAACAATGATCACTTTATTCATGGCGTACAAAAACTTAAGAGGGACCTAATATCTAGTGGAAAAATCCACAGGATATCTTTTTGGTAGAGCAGCTGAGCCGCAAATTGAAGCGTTTGGTTTTTCGACACTTTATAAGAACACTCAAAGCATTCATGATGTATATGCAATAAATAAGAAAAACAAATTCTAGTTCTACAATAAGAAAAATATCAATAATTGTTAGCCTACATTTATTTGTTTTGAGCTACGATTCAATAATTATTATATTAACATATATTTGATCTTCTACAATACAAAAAAGAGCTACGTAATATCAATATTCATTTTAAACAGTTTGAAGTTACTAAATATCTCACCTTCGCTTGGGTTTCAGTCTTCGT
>NW_022737468.1:0-693 GCF_011630105.1 Anneissia japonica
CTCACAGCCCCTATGCATCTCCGATAGTTTTAGTTAGGAAGAAAGATGGCAGTTTAAGGTTTTGCATAGACTACCGTAAACTCAATAATCTGACGGTTAAGGATAGCTATTCTTTGCCGAGAATTGAGGATACGCTCGACGCCCTTCACGGAGCCGTGTGGTTTTCTTCGTTAGATTTGAAATCAGGATACTGGCAAATCGAAGTCGACGAAAATGACAAGGCTAAAACCGCATTTACTACCCCTCTCGGCTTCTACGAATGCAACCGTATGCCGTTTGGGTTAACAAATGCGCCTGCTACTTTCCAGCGCTTGATGGAACGTTGTCTTGAAGAGCTAAATTTTAAATCCTGCCTTATTTATTTAGATGATGTAATTGTATTCTCTAAGACTGTTGACGAACACTTAGTTAGGTTAAATTCTGTCTTCCAAAAGTTGCATGAATATGGTCTCAAATTGAAACCATCCAAATGTAACTTATTTCAGGGAAGAGTGAAATACTTAGGCCATGTTATTTCCGAAAATGGTATCGAGACAGACCCTGTCAAAATTTCATCCCTCACGATATGGCCCATTCCCACTAACAGTAAGGAGATTAGATCATTCCTTGGTTTCGCCGGTTACTATCGCCGCTTTGTCAAGGATTACTCCAAAATCACTCGCCCCCTTTATGCATTGACAGGTGGTTCTCCTA
>NW_022737468.1:805-1315 GCF_011630105.1 Anneissia japonica
CTTCTTCTCCCGTTCTTGCTTATGCCGATTTTTCCAAACCTTTTATTTTGCATACTGACGCTAGTTTAGACGGACTCGGCGCTGCGCTATATCAAGAGCGAGATGGCCATGAGCGCGTAATCGCGTACGAAAGTAGAGGCTTATCAGGAAGCGAAAGAAATTACCCGGCCCACAAATTAGAATTCCTAGCGTTAAAGTGGGCCATCACCAAGAAATTTCATGATTATTTGTATGGTAGGCACTTTACTGTGAAAACTGACAACAACCCCCTTACTTATGTGGCTACCACAGCAAAACTAGATGCTACGTCCCACAGGTGGTTAGCAGCCCTGTCATGTTATCCGTTTTCTATCAGCTATCGTGCCGGTAAGCATAACGCTGACGCCGATGGTTTGTCTAGAAGACCCTTCCCCTCTAAGGATTCCCCGACGGAGGTCGAGGACCTACGGCGGTTAGACCTGTTATCAAGACTCGAACCCCAGGTGGACGAAAGTGCTAACATCACCTCCC
>NW_022737469.1:0-790 GCF_011630105.1 Anneissia japonica
CGAGCACTTGCATTTAAGGCAAGAAAATCTTTGAAAAGGGAAGCAGGTCAACTGGGCCCGAAGTCATAAAATCGTCCCCAAATTGTCATTTGTCTATACGGTTGAGTAATCCCCTACTTTGGGGAGCCTGAAACCGTTTTCTTGCTAACTTACCTCATTTGCCGATAGTATGAACACTCTTCCCATACTGCTCTGCACCGGAAACAAAACTAAGATATCTTTGTTAATAGAGATATCTCTATTAATAGAGATATCTCTGTTTAAAACTAAGATATCTCTATTTAAAACTAAGATATCTCTATTAACAATGAAATTAGAGATATCTTAGTTTTAAACAGAGATATCTTAGTTTTAAATAGAGATATCTTAGTTTTAAATAGAGATATCTTAGTTTTAAATAGAGATATCTTAGTTTTAAATAGAGATATCTCTGTTAATAGAGATATCTCTATTAATAGATATATCTCTATTGAAAACTAAGATATCTCTATTAAAAATTAAGATATCTCTATTTAAAACTAAGATATATCTATTTAAAATGAAAATATTTATTTCAATATCTATTTAAATATTTAAATATTTATTTAAATCTCTATTAAAAACTAAGATATCTCTATTTAAAACTAAGATATCTCTATTTAAAACCAAGATATCTCTATTTATGATTAAATGACAACTCGGCTCGCCATACTGGGAGGTCAGTTGTCAAGTTGTTTTTAACACACCCATGGTTTAGTACACTCTATAATAACAGGTGGAATATCCCAACCCTATTGTAAATTAAGTGACC
>NW_022737470.1:0-521 GCF_011630105.1 Anneissia japonica
GCGGACGTCGAGTACGCGGACGTCGAGTACGCGGACGTCGAGTACGCGGACGTCGAGTACATGGACTATTTTAAATTTGAAATTTTTTTTCTGAAACTGGAAATAATTTGTGTCCGCGACCCGGCGACGGACGTGGAGTACGCGGACGTGGAGTACACGGTCGGATTCAAGTAGACGGACGTGGAGTAGACGGACGGATATCGGGTACACACTCGCGTCCGCGACCCGCCGACCGACCTCGTGTACGCGGACGTCGAGTACGCGGACGTCGAGTACGCGGACCTCGAGTACGCGGACGTCGTGTAGACTAAAGTCGAGTACATGGACTATTTCAAATTTGAAATTTTTTTTCTGAAACTGGAAATAATTTGTGTCCGCGACCTGCCGACGGACGTGGAGTACGCGGACGTAGAGTACACGGACGTCGGGTAGACGGACGTCGAGTACGCGGACGTGGAGTACACGGACGGATGTCGAGTACACACTCGCGTCCGCGACTCGCCGACAGACCTCGAGTACGA
>NW_022737471.1:0-545 GCF_011630105.1 Anneissia japonica
CACGAATATTTCGTCCTGTCCTCAGAACTTTCTCAACGTGAATGAACAAAAACATTACAAAGTAGGTAAATCATGAGCTATGGAATAACAGTAAATAACAATGAAATAACAATAAGACAATAAGAGCGCTTAAGGCTGATGGGATGAAAACTATGGAAATCCAAGTAACGGTGATTATCTGTCGGCTTACATTATAATGAAGTAGTGATGATTCCATTATGAAGACAAACAGATACATCTAGAAATGGTATACAATCATATGAGTGTTCCACAGTGAACTTAATGTTCGGATGGAAATCATTAGCAATGCTCATCCCATCAGCCTTAAGCGCTCTATAGTATTTAGCCAATGCCTCCGCATTAAACGTATTTGTTCTAACCATTCTGATTTTGTTAAGCAAGTGTCTCACATGACATCTCATTTTTTAAATTGCAATTATCCTATATCTTTAATCAAATCTGCAGTATTCAAGACATCATTTAAGATCACGCGATGATTTGCTACGTTATATACCTAATACTAGTAATGATAGGATACCCTTTGT
>NW_022737472.1:0-508 GCF_011630105.1 Anneissia japonica
TCCATGTGGCTGAGGTGGTTGGGAACCTCATGCACCTATGGGCTATGGGCCCTTTTACACCCCCCCCCCATATTTTGAAGGGGAGTTGGTCCCCTTACTTTTCCGTCCGCAATACAATTTCATAATTCAAGAAAATGTCTGAAAGTTGTTGAAATGAACTACATTAATGTCTTAGGTTTTAACGTAAGAGCGCTGTACAGACAGAATACATCGTATTTTAAAGCAACATACCGGTATCTCTACCCACAAACATCTGAATTGGCCTACCTAGAAGTATGAACAAAAAAGCGTGCCAAGATTGGTGTTTGGCACGTGAAGTAAGTAAAGAAAATACATCAAAGACAATTAAGTTGCTTCTGTGCTACATCACAGCGATTAATTAGATGGTGATGAATTTTACTATATAAGAGTGCCATATCCGGCAATCTAGTACTGTTTCTTAGAATGTTTCCACTTCAGCCCCAACTATGGTGGGGCTGAGATGGGTGTGGACTAACTGTTTTGAAGT
>NW_022737473.1:0-759 GCF_011630105.1 Anneissia japonica
AAATACCGGGATAGTATCCAGTAGAAGCAAATATTTTAAAATAGATAAAAGTAAAATTAAGGTATATATATAATACTACGTATTTTTATGAAAATAGTAGCTTCAGATTCAGATATTCAGATTCATCATTTATTTGTCATCATGGAAAATTGTAATGGACACAATCGCTCATATCAAAACACAATATCAATATTCCGGCCTCGTCGAAATCTGGACTCGGAGATACCCGGATGATATCCGACAGGGTATTATGGATTACTTCAGTAAACTATATTCTGTAAAATATAATGAGTTGTAAATAATTTGCTTTCATAATTTTTCTGGCCTGAATTCTAAACTCAGAAATAGGCCTATAGAAATGGTGTTCAAGGGGGAATGGTTACTACAGATTACTTCAGTAAAAATAATTTTTTTAACTCTATAAAACGTATAAAGCCTCGGCCAATTTATATGCCTTAAGGGCCTCGACTGTACTCTCCAACCAGTGCCTCTCTGAAGTAGTTACCTCTGGTCATTGGATTACAAGGTATTTGCGAATTAAAACCGAGTAACATTGTTTTAATTTACTTAGTTTTTTGTGTTCTTACTGGACCGTAATATCAATGCTCTGTTGTAAAGTTTTTGTATTATAGTAGCATAAAATTTAATTATGAATGTGTTAGACAAACTACCCAGGTCGATATCCACTCCTATAATACGAAGCCCAGGATAGTCCTTCAGTCATTTCATACAGATCTATAATCAAGCTATAGTCTACTC
>NW_022737474.1:0-892 GCF_011630105.1 Anneissia japonica
CCAACTTCACTGCGTTTTCAAAAATGACGTCGCACCAATGGCGGCATTTTATTTAGATCGTTATATTTCTCTTGCGGTCAATGATTATATTTATTAAGAGCTAGCCGTTGACCATTTTTACCACCATTTTATTGTCTTGTGATCATTGTTTTCGTGTTTCCTTCGGGCATTGTAAGTTGTAAACAGTTTTTTTTTCTTGAAAATTGTTTTGAAAATGTTTTCTAGACCCTATTGGAAACAATCCTCTTAGTTTAATTAGGAAATCAAGATTTTTTTTGAGTACTTAAAAATTACAAATTTTCGAGAGGATAGTGTTATTTTTATTATTATTATTATTTTTGTCAATGTTATTCTGTGTCACACCCATGTTTATACTAGTGTTTTTTTTTAAAATCTGATGTGGCAGTCTGATGTGGCAGTATAAGGTATTATATAATTTTTACACTGTCAAGAAAAATGGAATACCGGCACAGGTTGGACACAATAGGGAATTTCCGATATACTATGCCAAAAGAATGTACAATGATCTCAAGTCGCACTCACTTAATCTATGAATACTAGTAGAAACTCTCTGGCATAATTTAGGAAGCTTTTGTCATCACCTTTGCTTTCAAAGTAGCCCGTTCATACCAAAACCAACGATTCGGCCTATATCTAATAAAGAGAAAATACGAAATTAAATATCTGATTTATACAGGAAGAGTTCACCTTCACCTCTCATACACATATTTACAGCAGTACAAGGTATTGTATAGCAAGCCAGTTATAATAAATATAATCATTGACCGCAAGAGAAACATAACGATTTAAATAAAATGTCGCCAATTGTGCGTCGTCATTGTTGAAAACGCAGTGAAGTTGGTGTGGTAACATTTATTACTTTGTCTTGAAT
>NW_022737475.1:0-639 GCF_011630105.1 Anneissia japonica
TATTATTTCGAGAAGATAAAGTGAGGACGATTCTTTATTTTTTTTTCCGTTACGATTATCTTTTTATTTTGAAAGTCTATCATCTAGGCCTACCTAGTTGTTGCTAGCAGCCTACTCTATATGAGGCTCCTAAGAGTCAACACTGCAGAGGAGAAAGGTTGGTTGTGCAGACAGAGTAGGTTTGGGAATCGTCGGCGATATGTTAATTTCGCCTGTAAATGGATGATAAAAATATTAATAACATGAAAGTTTTCTAATTGTATCTAGGCCTCTAGGCCTATGACTTCGTAAACTTTAATTTCTGAACTTAAAATAGTCTGGTCATCTTCAAACCAATACAAATAGCCTAGGCCTAGGCCTATTTGTAAATTGTAATCTAAACAATAAATCAAAGTTGAAGATTTATTGCATTGAGAGAAATTTTTGTACAACATAATATGCCTAATCATTCATAATCAAGAAGGTAGGCCTTGTAAGTAAAATAGCAGCATTCTCCACACTTCTATTTATAATATTAGTGAGTTATTATCATTATTACTGTATTATTATTAATTATTATTATTATTTATTATTTTTCATTGAAATTTTGATTTGTAATTTGTAAAACATTTAAACGTTTTGATTTAATATATGTATTAA
>NW_022737476.1:0-1045 GCF_011630105.1 Anneissia japonica
TGGCGAAGGTTTAGAAGATCATCATTATTCTGTCTTAGATTCTGCTAGTGCACGTTTTTTTTTTTTGCATTTTTTGCTAGCAAATTCAATTTTTCTTTTATTAATAAATAAATCGCCTGTAGCACGTAGGTAGGGTGGTATCCGATTTTTAAGCTAGTATCATCATCTATCTAAGGCCTAGGGCCTAGGCTACTACTAGTACTACTCTAGCCTTGGGACTAGCCTAGGCCTAGTACTAAACTATACTAAATTCACACGCCAGCAAATCTATCGACGACTCGGCCAGAATACATTAATGGCTTTCCAAATCTTTCGGAACATCATCAAAATACATTGTGCAGGGAAAATTCTTTGGATTTACCCTTTTGTATACAGATTTTTTACCACTTCCAGGTGTTGGATCGTGCGGCTGCCTGTGAGTCGCCATCTTTGTTGTTGTCATAATGCGCCCTCAATGGTAGCTTAATTTGTTTTGGGATTGGTCAAATCAAGTCACATGTCCTCGCATTGATATTTTTGCAATGGCGACTATTCACGCATCGCGACAAATTCCAAATAGTTCGTTATTAAAATACGTTTAGATTAGAAGCTGTTTGAGAAACTTTTGCTCAGCCTTAATTAATATATGCTCTACCGACTTATACCCCATTCAGACTAGCTTCGCATCGGTTGTACAAATTGAGACACCCAATCGCAAAGTAAAATCGTGTCTGAAAGCTCACTTAAGCTACGTTCACATCAAGCCCGGATTCCGGTCCGGAGTCCGGAGAAAAAATCGTGAGAAATGGCTTTAGTGGTAAAGAATAGAAGCGTTCACATCTACACAGTCCGATTTTTTCCATCTTGTCCGAGTTTGTCAAGCCCCGGACACCGGATTCGGAGCAATGGATCAGAAAGCCATTGGAAACGTGAATCCGAACGGATTTTATTTCTGACCAATCAGCGACAAGCATGAATGACCCTCTGAACTGAAACAGCTTGAAAAAAGTCAGCGCGAGAAAAGATACTGTGTGCCGTGCCGGGATTTGTTTTTGCTTTTTAATTT
>NW_022737477.1:0-666 GCF_011630105.1 Anneissia japonica
AGGTGTGAAGGGTGGGTGGGAGCCACCCACCAAATAAAAAAAAAATTCTGGACCCATTTTTCAGGACCTGTAAGCTGAAATTTTTTTTGTTACACTGGGAAAATTAGACGTCGAGAAAGCTCATTTCCTGCCATCGGAAATAAAAATTTTTCTGGGAGAAGACTCCCGACCCCCCTTCTTTTTGAGGTTCATCGATTCATGAAAAAAAGAATACCTATGCAACTACTCAATTTTTTGTTCTGTATATACACACATAATAGGCCTATTTACTGTAATAAGAATGAGATAGTTTGCCTGAGCATTTTCAAGAGGGAGAAAACCTTGAATTTTTAAGAACTTAAGTCATTAAAAGACATCTCAGAAGTTGTAAAAACTCATTTCCTGCCATCTAGGAATTTTAAAAAACATTTTGACCCCCCACCCCACATCCGCCCTGACTACTGTTTAAATTGAAGAGTGAATTAAATTATTGAAATTTTGATTGCATGAATTATTTGTTTACCACATTAATCAAATCATTGTAATATTGCACATTGTGATTTTTGAATGAATTTTGTATTTGTTGTTTATTTAAGAATTTGTAATAATAAAAATTTTTTTTATAATAATTTATTAGGAACTACACTTTTCAATCAGTGGCACACTTCTCAATCAAGGTGCGTCCAA
>NW_022737478.1:0-1367 GCF_011630105.1 Anneissia japonica
AAGATATACAGTAGCAACGACTGAATTGTCGATGCCTCCGGGATAGAACGGTTGATATTTGTGTATATTGGTTGTAATTTCTTAAAGCATGCATTGCATGCAGGACAACTTTCGAGTCTGCTTTTCTTGGCTGGTACGAAGATCTGGAACTAATACAAAATCTCTTTCAGTGACAAGGATGCATTCTCGCCGATAGCTATAGTATTCAGGAAGGTATCCAGCCAGTTGTCGAAATCCAGTTTGCCGAATCCAGTTGTTCACTGAAATCATGAAATCCCCGTTTGCAGAAACTCAG
This sequence comes from Anneissia japonica, assembly GCF_011630105.1. Taxonomy (NCBI): domain Eukaryota; kingdom Metazoa; phylum Echinodermata; class Crinoidea; order Comatulida; family Comatulidae; genus Anneissia; species Anneissia japonica. The sequence goes on from NW_022737478.1 coordinate 296, forward strand.
TTTGCCGAAACCCAGAATGTCCAATCCAGTTCACTGAAATCATGAAATCCCAGTTTGCCAAAACTCAGTTTTCCGAAACCTAGTCCAAATCTTTGTGTTACAAAAGTACAGCATACTGTGCATTTGAAAGGAAGGAGCTTCATTTGTGTACAAATTAAAAGGAAAAATATTGGAAGACATAAAAGCTGTAGAAAAACACTTGAAAGCATGGCTATCAGTTAAAATTAGAATAAATTGAAATGAAATTAACGATAAGTATCGTATCCTAAAATACTCCCTCTGCAAACCCTATCAGGATTGTTGTGCCAGGTCCCTGACCTCAAAGGCTCTAGTCGGCCTCTTGAGTCAGACCCCTCTGTTGACAAATTTCTAGAGCCACAATTGGCATGTGTGTATAATTGTAGATTATTAATTTGTTTATTTCCTTCATTATTATTTTTTTTAATAAATTTATGTATTTATCATAGGTATGCTAATAAAACGTTTTAACTGTGAGGCCTATTAAATTTACTTTTATTTGCTGATAGCCAATTGAATTACATATTAAAACAAAAAGAATCATTTAACTACAATAAGCCGCTATTTCTTATGCGAATACATAGCAAGAGAGTGTTCCAACATGAATGTTATCCTGTGGATGATGTTATACGTACTGCTTTTATTTTATTTTCGACAAAGTGGGTTTCAGTGCAAACTGGGTTTCATTCAGCAAACTGGCATTCGGCAAACTATGTTTTGGCGAAGTGAACTCGAAAATCTGGCAGTCGGCAACCTGGGTTTATACGATCTGGCGTAGAACCACCAAGAAGAAGCTGACACGAAAGCCTTCCTGTATGCAAAGCATGCTTTAATGAATAACAACCAAGGCATATATCATCCGTTCCCTTTCTCGAGACATCGATATTACAGACAATTACAACCCGGCTTTCTTTCGTAAAGGAAAACGTAGCTTCTGTAATCATAAACTGAGTTTGTTGAAACTTTTAGCAACTTCGGAGTTTTAGATATTCTGTCACAAAAGTTGTCTGAAGAACAAGAGTATGCCTTACTGCTGCTTGGAGTTAAGGAGAAA
>NW_022737479.1:0-704 GCF_011630105.1 Anneissia japonica
AATCCAGTTTTCTCCAATGGTTAAGGCGACCTTGGAGAGCAAATGATACAACGTTTCCATATGTAATGCACGATGTTTCAACAATAAATATCTACTGTGCAGGTGAAAACAACAACTGATTCCGCTTCAAGTTCAATTTTGAATGGCATATCATTTTAGAACAAATACATTTAATAAGGCTGTTAAGGCAACTATAAGGCAACTATTATCAATTCTGGTCTTAAAACTGTACACAGATTTCCTGAGATGTTCATAGAATGAAGGTACATTATTAGAAACAAACATTTCACTAGCACTACATCGCCTAGGACGTCTCAATATCATCCTAAAAGCAATATTGTAGCAAACTTGTAAAGACTTTATGGTTTTAACATTGTAATCACACCATGAAGCCGCACAATACATACTAAGACAGTATGATTTAAATAAAAAAAATGTTTATATCCACAGAGCATTTGCTAAATTTCCTAGTTAAGGAGTTGGCCCTAATACACAATGAACAATATTGCCTTTTTATATCTAGCTCATCTCTACCATCGCTACTAATTACAAAGCCAAGGTAAGTAGTGGACTGGGTGTAACTAAGTTTATCGCCACACAGGACAGTCCTATAATTTCCGTTAAACTTTTTATTCCTGTGACTAAAGCACATGTACATAGATTTTTTCGAGTTATATAAAATATTAAATTCATTAGCATATTCT
>NW_022737480.1:0-1311 GCF_011630105.1 Anneissia japonica
TATGTGCGTGTGTGTGTGCGTGTGTGTGTGGGTGGATGCGTGTGTGTGTGTGTATGTCTGTATCAATTTATAAAAATTAAAAAACTAATTACTTTAAAAAATAATAAATCTGTAATCGATGTCAGTTTTCGTTGTTATTTTCATTTCATTCTTAATTTTTAACAAATAATTTATTTTTCTCAAAACTTCTCAGCTTTGTTTTTTTTTTATTAACATCTTTAAACTTCTAAAAAACAAAAAAAAATTAATTTCAGGCAGAGCCGTATTTACGTCTGTTGTACTATTTCACGAATAACAGCACATAACATATTCCATGTGTAGAGTAGATCTATAATTGATAATGTATAAAATGATCAAATGTTAAACATATATGCTTGTTATTATGATTTGGAATTGAACCAAGTATAATAGTATAACCATATCGTGTCTGTATAGTTAAAGTAGTCCTTCAAAGTTTTCTATATTCTCTTTATTCTTCGAAGGTATATTATATTATATTATATTATAGGACCATCCAGCGATTTTCTATTCGAGAGAAATTTACATGTATTTCTCAGGCCCAGAGCCAGGGGGTTTGAAGAATTCGAAGTAACCCCTCCTTTTAAAAAGTGCCCTTTTGAAAGTATATGTAAAAATTTCTAGATTGACATTTCTGGGCACCTAAGGATAAGGTCATGAAAATTAGTACCGGTACCTTCTAACAATTGTCATTTGTTATAAGTCCTATAATAAATTTTAAAAAAAGACGTCCATAAGAAAATAATAATATTAATAATGATATATTACTTACCGGTATCAATCTATGTAATAATAATAATAATAATAATAATAAGATTTATTAAGCGCACATCTCCACTAAAGTGCTCAAGGCTGTAATTCATCGGAATTAAATCGTAGACGTTTGGAAGAGTGTATTATTTTTCAACTAGGTACCTTAAAACCTAATGGACTTTACGTGTCATTTAAATCTTTTCGTGATTAATTCATATATTTATTTATCCTTCTTTACCTTGGATATTGAATCGAAATATTAGGATATAATATGCCTTTGTACATGTTCTCTTTTGTCAGGCTTTTTAGAATCTGTGCCATTACACGCCCTTTAGGCGAGGCAGGGTATTGTAATACTATGTTTATTTATTTGCCATTTCGTTTGTACCGCCATTAAGGTCTTATTAATACCAATTCTGTTGTATATGTTCTCTATTATTAATCTTGTTCAATCCATTTTTCTTTCAGTACCTGATGATGACCTAAGGTTGAAAATACTAGTACAATAAATATTTTATTTTACGACAGATACAGAACTTT
>NW_022737481.1:0-560 GCF_011630105.1 Anneissia japonica
CTGTAAGAAATAACATTATGATATTAATGATGATATTCATCATTTATGTTCAATCACATAAATCAATAAACTTTATTTATTTCATATATATTATGCAGCAAAAAGAATTTATATTTCAATGAACATCAACAAGGATAAAAAATGCTCTGCATCAATTGTTATCTTACCACACTCTGGATCTCCCCAGCATGTCAAGCATATGTGCAGTAGCAAATAATATGTGGCGTCCACCATCAACAGCAATGTCGTCTTGGAGAAAACCTGGGGCGATGTGTTCTTCGTCCAGATTGAAACGCAAATCCGATGGATGTTTAGGTCGGGACAGCTTTCTCTTGTGATTGGCTTGTCTGGCCAGACTCCTAGGTTTTGGTAGCGTTGGATGCAGCGCAATCTGACCAATGCCAATGTCGTCTCGCAGAACCTTTAAAAAAAAAATTAATAATAAAAATTACTTAAAGAATAATTATTAATTAATAATAATAATAATAATAATAATAATAATAATAAATTCAGGCACTTGTTAGGCCTATAGCCTATAAGTAAATTGATTTGATTTCTAA
>NW_022737482.1:0-547 GCF_011630105.1 Anneissia japonica
GTTTTTAAGCTTTGTTTTCTATGGGATACACACATACATTAATAAGATCTCTATGGTTGTCAAAATCGCTGTGATAAAAGATCATGAGAATTTTTTTTGGCGCTTCATTTTGACTAATGGTGATGTGATGATGATGAATTTTACTAAAAGTGTCATTTCTGGCCATCTAGAGGTACTATTTCCTCAAATTTTCTCACCTCAGCTCCAACCATTGTGGGGCTAAGGTGGGTGTCGATTCACAAAATGCCCTCCCCCTCCACCTTTCAAAACAGATCTGTGCCCTTCCTTGGGTATGACATTTAACTCCATCGAGTCGGCTCCTGATGTATGTCTTAGTGACTGCTGTTTGTTTTTAGGATGTGATCTGGTTTTTCATGTACATTTTTCGTGATTATGACTATTCTGGATAAAGAACAGAGGTGGATTCAAGGCACCCCCCACCCCCTTCATTTTTTTAAGGAAAAAAAAAAGAAAAATATATCCAAATTGAAGTGCGAGAGTACATTCAAATTGAAGTGCGAGAGTGTAATTTCCGGCCATCTAGAGA
>NW_022737483.1:0-773 GCF_011630105.1 Anneissia japonica
CACGTCCTTTCACTTATTTCCCATCTACCAAAGCACTAAAAAGAGAACTCCACATCTTTGGCGATCCTTCGAATATGGCAATAGGTGCAGCTTGCTATTTACGAACATTGAGTGGTGATGATGAAGTACACGTTCGACTGGTAATGGGTAAAGCTAAGCTAGCACCCAAAGCTGCCACGACAATTCCACGTCTCGAACTCTGTGCGTCAGTTCTGGCAACTGAAATCGAACAGTACGTCAAACAGGAACTGCATGTGGAGATTGATAAATCAAGGTTCTACTCTGATAGTAAGGTTGTGTTAGGATACCTGACAAATCGCAAGCGTCGCTTCCGTACCTATGTGTGCAATCGTGTTACTAAAATACTAAAAACCTCAAAACCAGAGCAATGGACGTACGTTCCGTCTGCAAAAAATCCGGCTGATTTAGCATCAAGGTCCATACCAGCAGCTGATTTAGGCACTTCTATGTGGATATCTGGTCCTGATTTCTTAAAAGTTCAACAAATGAATGAGAATGAATTAATCCAGACAGAGATTGAAGTTCTTGACAACGATCCTGAGGTTCATTCTGAAGCTGTTGTTAACTGCAACAAAGCAGTTTTCCTTCAACCTACCCTTGGTACTAACAGATTTGTTAGATTTTCTAGTTGGGAATCTATCATTAGAGCGGTAACTAATCTTCTACACATCATTCACTCATTTAAATCTGGATCTAAGTGCAACGGTTGGCATGTGTGTGATGAAGTGAAGCCAGCTGATCAAGTATCAAAA
>NW_022737484.1:0-1849 GCF_011630105.1 Anneissia japonica
TGGCGTTCGCTACGCCGCGCACAAGTTCACACCACTCGATTAACGTTACGCTAGCGTAAGTCGTGTTGTCTGAACATAGCCTTTGTTGAATCTCAAACCAAGGCAATTCAACAGAAGGACGCACATCTCGGAACATCAAAGGTTATAACTCTGACATCGACATTCTAGGCGCACGTGCGTCCCTGCACGCTGAACGTCACAAAAACCATAGCAACCAGACCATAAACCGTCAGCGTACGTGACGAATTACCCACGCGCGTGTGGGCCTAATGATATTTTGCACTAACATTATAGGCTGAAATTATATTCTTCATTTCAACATTAATTTTACCGAAATTGTGGTGAATTGTCGTTCATGAGACCCACTTCGCAGAAAAAATTTATAAATGTTCTGTATATACTCAAATGTTCGTTTTCGGCACCTTATGCCAACATTGTCAAAATGGCAGATTAATGTTACATAAGAACATGAAATTTTATAAAATTCGTAAATTTTAAATTGCTATAACTTTTCATTTTCTTGGTCAATTTTCACAAATGAAATTGCAGTTTATAGAAGCATTGAACAAGCTCGCGGTAAAAAAAAAATCCGATGTAACAGACATTGCGAAGTATCCAAAATTAATAAAATAAAACTAACACCATAAAACGTATGGCACGCATAGACTAATAATTGACCGCTGTACTCGCAACTAGTATCGGATTGTCGATGCCACAGTAAAGGTCAAAGGACTGTACGCACGCGCTATGCTCGAGAGCGGAGATGTGCGTCCTTCTGTTGAATTACCTTGCTCAAACGCGATAACGAAAGCTCTCTAATGACTCAAGTTATTGCAGGATTGTTTTATAATTTTAATAAAACTAATTTCTTCTAATTTTAAATATATTTCCCTGAATTCGTGATTATTCGTCGTCATGCGTGTTACATCCAAAATCACTTTGAAGCGGGACCGTCCCGCACGATGCGCGAGAAACGGTTGGTAATGCGTTTTGTAAGCTAGGACCCAATAGTATTTTGTTACGTTTCTTCACAGAGTGGGGTTCGTCCGAACCTTCTTGAACCCCCCTGGATCCGCCATTTCTTTCCATTGACACCAATCATGACCATGTTTTATGTGGTGCGTCAGCCATCTTGAAATTCAAAATGGCGGCCGATGACTTTGGGAAAAAAATGGCACCTAACTTTTTGAATTCAGCGCAGTAAAAATGATAAAATTAGTCAATAAAATCTATTTTTGCTCAAAAATCTATCTGGATTACATAGAAAACTAGCTTATATAATCGTTCTTATTTTATGTACATTTTAAGTAAGTATATTTTGCGATTATTTTAAAACAAATAAACACCTATTTTTTAATTATGTTCCATTCTGGCTTGAGTGACATTAGTTTTTATATGTCTAGTTTGTTGCCTGTCTAGAAATTATGAGTTTAGACACCAAAATCATATCTGTAGCTTATTCAGTTTCAATTGTATGCACATTTTAGATAAATTTGGCGGCCATTTTTCAAAATGGCCGCCATTTGTATACAAGGAGTAAAATCAAGTGTCAACTGGGCTTAGGGTGACCAGAAGGGATTCATTAGGATATCTGGCTATGTGGATTGCTTCTAACATTCCACTCTCCCTAACTCATTTTTTTCAGATTTTTTTTCTAGTCTACGGGGCATGTATTCTGTTGAAAATACTGCTTTGCCAAAACTAATTTTTGAAAGTGCCATTTCCAGGAATATAGAGGTATTGCTCACCTCAACCCCAACCACTGGTGAGTGGATATTTTTGTGGTGGGGTCATTTCTAGTGGCAGGGTAGGAAACCTCGGAGTTCAAGTTTTTTTTTTTTTTTTTTTT
>NW_022737485.1:0-418 GCF_011630105.1 Anneissia japonica
CAAAAGTGCTTATCTCGCCGAGTTGAGCACTTAGTGCAAATTTTTGAATTTCCGAAATATTTGGATTACTTCAAAAAAAAATTCAAACTTTCAATGGAATAGTGTTTGTTTCAGCCTATCTCACTTTGCCTATCAAAAAAAATTATATTTTGACTCAACTTTTTAATATTGTCACTTTTTGCACAAAAGTGCTTATCTCGCCGAGTTGAGCACTTAGTGCAAATTTTTGTCTTTTCGCCATATTTCGAGTACTTTTCCGAAAAACTTCAAACTTTCAATGGAATAGTGTTTGTTTCAGCCTATCTCACTCACAATTTTTGACTTTCCTCCATATTTCGAGTAATTTTCCGAAAAACTTCAAACTTTCAATGGAATAGTATTTGTTTCAGGCTATCTCACCGTGCCTAACAAAAAAAAA
>NW_022737485.1:458-652 GCF_011630105.1 Anneissia japonica
AAAGTGCTTATCTCGCCGAGTTGAGCACTTAGTGCAAATTTTTGACTTTCCGCCAAATTTCGAGTACTTTTCCGAAAAACTTCAAACTTTCAATGGAATAGTGTTTGTTTCAGCCTATCTCACTTTGCTTAACCCTAACCCTAACTTTAACTCTAACCCTAACCCTAATTCTAACACTAACCCTAACCTAACAA
>NW_022737486.1:0-3685 GCF_011630105.1 Anneissia japonica
CAAGTTTTTTTGTGTACATTTGGAACAAATCCCCTCCACACTTTTGCCAGGGATGTATTGATATGTCATGGTCCTACCATCAGTTCTTTTACATTTTGATTTCTCTGTGCTTTTGATAAAATTAAAATATGTCGGAAGAACAATGTATTCAATCAGATTAATTTTAACATATAACTAATCACAAGAAAATTTGCTTTCCGTTGCCGTTTCAACCTAAGCGATCGAATTAGTGTAAAAAAAGTTATGACGTTGTAAAAGAAACGAGTTCTCATAAGCCAGCTCAATCCGTTGAAAGCACACTAACATCGCCTAAATTTCGTAATTCAACCAAAAAATGACGGGGTGAAATATTTGAAAAAAAAAGTTTTTGAAGAAGCGCTAATGGTTAAGAGATAGCTAGAGTATAATTGGTAGAAAGAAACGGTCTCACAAATATATTCCCACGGTGCTCTTGACGTGAAACAGGCACAATATTTGTATTTTCTTGTTTGTTAAATGGAAATATAGTAAAATACATTTTAAATACAATTTTACAACAGTAACAGTAACTCAAGATAGTATAATACATACTCCAAGTTTTGAAATGCACGCCATCGTGTCGTGCATTTCGATACTTGGAGTATATATTATACTATCTTATCTGAGATTAATCAGTGTAACTTTCGGTTTAACAGTAACCTCATTGTATATTATATTTAAAAATTCAGATATAAAAGTGTATTTGATTTAACAAATTTTTAAAAAAATCTGAAACAATAACAATCATGAAAAACTTATATAATAATCATTACACTATTACTGAAAAAATACAGAAAGTATTATGGGAGTATTATGGATAGTCAAGCATCGACAAAAAGACAAAATTAATAGGCCTACTAAGTCTGTATTGGGTCTAAACATTATATCGCTAGAGAAACACACTAATAATTTTTATAGCGCCCTCTCAATGGAAACTTGATCAGTTTCGACGTCCCGCCGAATCATGAATTTCTAAATTTATTTACCATTTATGTACCACATGTTCTAATAATCAGTAAGTAGGTTTTAATAATAATAGTTCAGATGTCACAGCCGCATTGAAAATCATCTTATCTCTTAACCATTAGCGCTTCTTCAAAAACATGGACTGTTTTTACTACAAAAGCTAGAGGTCGGATAAATAAAGTTGAAACGGTTTATAGAAGGTTATAAATATAACTATTGCAAATAATTATTTACATTTATTTCAAATATCAGTTTTCTAATGCACTACTACCTTTGTCCATCTTGAACAATGTTTTTTGACTTCAGCTCGGCTTGTAACTGCATACAGATGCATCTCCTTAGGATAGTAATGAGCAAAAGTACAGACAGTCTACTGACGAAACTTGTCACATGGTGTAGACACAATAATCTCACTTTAAATACAAAAATAAAACTAAGGAGATCATCTTTGATTTTTGACGCACTAAAAATAACTAGATAACTGAAAGAGCATGTCAAAGGATGTTTTCCTGAGAAAATTAGCTGTCAATTTTTTAATTTTCTCTGAATGCGTAATTAGAAGTGTTCTGCTATTTGGTTCCATTGTCTGGTTCTCAAATCTTACACAAAAAGAAAAAAATAAACTAACTAAAATATTAAAGTGGGCCAGTAAAATTATTGTTGGGAAAATCTGAAACTCTGGATAAGCTACATAAAATTGACATCCTTAGCACGGTTTAAAAAAAATCCGCCAGAATCCCGATCAGCCATTAAATAAAGTAAGTACTTTAAGCAAACCCAAACTTGTAGACTAATCACTTTGAACAAAACACAAAACGCTGTAGAAAATCTTTTGTTCATAATTTCATTCATGTTTTTTAATAAAAATTTTAGAATATAGTCACATTTGAAATGCTGTTATGTCTCGTATTAATGAGTGGGGACTTCTCGGGAGATTAGGAAACTCATTGTGATCCACCAGCAGACAGTCATAGACCGTGGGTTGAGGCTCCAAAATCGGCTTAGTTTACGAATTCTGTGACCCACCGATCCGCGCTACTTGGCATTCGCACAAAAATGTCAATACTATTTTATTGAAACATAATATAATTGTCGGCAATCGTAAATTTGGGGAAACTGTAACCAAAAATGAGAATTTATCTTCGAAAAAATAATGTCGTTCACGAAAGCAGTACCCAATCACAGCACACTTACCATATCTGTTAAGCATTGATGAGACGCTATTAGCCAATCACAAACTCCTAATGATCTTAAGAATTCTCTCGTCCTTGATTCCCTTCCCATATTCATTTCTAGACTCAAATCACACTTGTATACACAACATCACTCATCTGAATAAAAATGATCTCATAACTGTAATAATCTTGTTGCTATGGTGGTTATTGTAATTGCAACTACTATAACAACAATAACAACAGCAATAATCGTAATAGTTATGATAATGATAATGATGGTGATAATAGTGATGATAATAGTAATGATAACTATTATAATATTGATAGTATGATAATGATGATAGTTATTATTTTTGTTATGATTGTTATAATGAAGATAATGGTGATTATAGTTATAATGGTACATAATGGTGATAATAATAATAATAATAATAATAATAATAATAATTATTATTATTATTATTATTATTATTATAAATAATAAATAATAAAATAATAATGGGAATTTTGCTGTAATGATGGCAATAATAACAATGGGTTTTGTAGAATAATTATAATTATTATTGTTATTACTGTACTTAAATGGTGATTGTGATGACCTTTTTTGCTTTTAATGACTGTTTTTGCATTTATTCTGTTTTGGTTTTTTTTTTGTTTTTCTTTTTTGTTTTTTATTGCTTGCTTTTTGCTTGATGTTGTGATGTGTTGTCTATCATATTTTATCTTACATTTTAATGATGTTTTTTTTTATACTGGATGGGAGTGGTTCTCAAACAATTGTTATAGTAATTAAGTTTACTTTAGAGACCAGGCCCTCCCATCAAGATTATTCTATTGTGCAATAAAAGAATAAGAATAAGAATAAGAACAAACGTTCTTGTAAACTCGGTAACTAATGTAAACAATGTCGCGAGGAAAGTGAAAATGTGTAGCAATTTGGACGAAAGTTCTCCGGTTTTAGTGGAATATTTCAATATGATATAAATATACCAGCCTTTAAATAAAATACATTGGTAATAGTTGTAAGATTTTAGAGGTAGTAAATTGCATTTCCCGTCTTCTGTCGACTGTCATACCGTAGTTTTTTAAGCCAAAGTCGACCGTGCTGTAATGAATGTGTATTGTATTACTTATCTAGGTCTACATATGCATAGTAGGAAGGGCAAGAAGTAATGTTCATCCACTTTGAATGACAGGAAATTCCTGTAAATATATAATATATTTTGATTCTATTTGGAATCGCGCTTATTTTTTTTTTTTCTATAATTAAAAAAATGTACATTTTAAAAGAAAACTGAGGCTGAATTACTTCAAAAAATAAGAACACATTGAGTCCGATGTAAAATTTCAAATGTTTTTATTTGCATGCAATGTCAATAAATAACATTAATCAGTATTTCTTGCCATGCCTGTTGATTTTTGTTTAACTGCTTGAAGATCTTGATAATATGGACTGAATTAGTGAATAAAAGTAAAGCAATTGATGATTCCAATAAGGTGAAACAAATACATTTTTAATATACCTC
>NW_022737486.1:4216-8226 GCF_011630105.1 Anneissia japonica
TATCAACAAAGCCCTTTTGGGTCAGGGTGCTACAGGACGCCTGAGCACGAGAGAGCATAGGCGTTACACCACTGCCTGAGGCACATACATTAGATTGCAGGTTAAACTAGGTTATCAACTGTAATGATAGTGGATGCGTCAGTTCAACTGATAAAATCAATATACATGGCCCCTGCTATGGGAAAAGGTAAAATATGACAACAATTAAGGAATAGATTAGAGGCAAGATATTTTTGCAAACTCTGATCTCAAATAAAACCATGTTGCTTATTAAGAGTTCTTTTTTCTACGATGTACTGGTAATAAAAAAAAAATCATGGATAAACTATATTTTAGCAAACTGTGGTGGCATCATCATAGACCGTGGGTTGAGGCTCCAAAATCGGCTTAGTTTACGAATTCTGTGACCCACCGATCCGCGCTACTTGGCATTCGCACAAAAATGTCAATACTATTTTATTGAAACATAATATAATTGTCGGCAATCGTAAATTTGGGGAAACTGTAACCAAAAATGAGAATTTATCTTCGAAAAAATAATGTCGTTCACGAAAGCAGTACCCAATCACAGCACACTTACCATCCTGTTAAGCATTAATGAGACGCTATTAGCCAATCACAAACGTTCTTGTAAACTTGGTAACTAATGTAAACAATGTCGCGAGGAAAGTGACAATGTGTAGCAATTTGGACGAAAGTTCTCCGGTTTTAGTGGAATATTTCAATATGATAGAAGTATACCAGCCTTTAAATAAAATATATTGGTAATAGTTGTAAGATTTTAGAGGTAGTAAATTGCATTTCCCGTCTTCTGTCGACTGTCATACCGTAGTTTTTTAAGCCAAAGTCGACCGTGCTGTACTGAATGCGTATTGTACATATGCATAGTAGGAAGGGCAAGAAGTAATGTTCATCGAAATTCCTGTAAATATATAATATATTTTGATTCTATTTGGAATCGCTTTTTTTTTTTCTTGTATTTTTTTTTCTATAATTAAAAAAAAATGTACATTTTAAAAGAAAACTGAGGCTGAATTACTTCAAAAAATAAGAACACATTGAGGCTGATGTAAAATTTCAAATGTTTTTATTTGCATGCAATGTAAATAATTAACATTAATCAGTATTTCTTGCCATGCCTGTTGATTTTTGTTTAACTGCTTGAAGACCTTGATAATATGGACTGAATTAATGAATAAAAGTAAAGCAATTGATGATTCCAATAAGGTGAAATAAATAAATTTTTAATATACCTCAGTTCAGCCAGTTGCATCCCACCAGCACTTTCATTATCTCTCTGATCACTCACTGGGTATATACATTTAACTACACAACAGTAAACTCAAGGTTGAAAGAAGTTTATGACAAAAATCTGAACTTTTATATGAATATTATTGAAACACAGAACTGCTTTAAACATAGCTGAATATAGAGTTCAATCCAATCCACTTATAAACATGTGTTAAATATTATAATTATATAATATTATCAATGTAGCCAACCAGCATAAACAATTTAAAAGAAACTAGAAATAATGAAAGTTTTGCTGTATTCATTATCATCTATCAGCAAAGTACTGTTCTGTTATTTTCTTCTTTTCATATTGCATTGTAAAATACAACTTCAATGCAATTTAAAAAGTCAATGAAAATTTTTATAAAGAAAATAAATGTGTTGTTGATAAATGTTCATACAAGGAAAAACCTTAATAGTATCTGGTAATATTTCTCAACACAGTGTTTGGTATGATGTTATATCAAATAGATAACAACATTCATACAAACAGTATACAGTTCCAATCTGATAGGACTACAGTACTTTCAATTGATTCATGTTTCTATCCATGGCCTATAATATGGCCTGAATTGCCACCAGATCCTTATCCCTCATGTAGTGACAAGGCTTCATCCTGATTTGCAGTTAGCAGCCTCAAGTAATTCCACCACTCAATGTTTCACATCTTACTAATTTCTCAATGGTTTTTGCTCTATTAAAAGTACTTAATATATTATTGTCTTTTTACAAAAAAAATACATGGGAGAACATGACTTCGATCAGGAAGCACCTCTTTAATTCTTGACTTTCAGCTTTCAGGTGATGCAGAATGAGCATTTGCTTTGGCTGTGGTTCATCAACTTCCATTCACTTGATTCTGTGGTCTGTGAAAATTAATTAAACAAACTAATTCAAAGAGCTTATCAATGCTACTTTGATGGTTTTAATGATCAAATATGTATTTAAATTGTTTCTTTTTAATCAAAGGTTGTTTTCCAAAAAAAAAAAAAAAAGAAAAATAAGCAGTATCAGTATAATACATATTAAATGCATGTGGTGATGTTTAATTGGACATCAAAGTGTTGATAAATATTATTTGCTTAAGTCAGTTTTGATACCTATTAATTAACATATTTTTTGTTATGTTGTGTCTAGGGATTCCTATGTAGATAAAGCATACTGTACTATTAATATAATAATTTTGTTATATTCTTTTCTTGAAGACATTAAAATCAAATTAAGCCTGAATTACTTAGTCTAAGCACAGTCACTGAAGGGCACATCCCCCACCCCAAAAATCTGAATTGATTCAATTTGTGTAGTAATTGTTCTTGGTAGACAGTAGTAAATAGTTGCTATATAATTGTGGATGGCTATTCTTGATTTGTCTTCATGGTCAGTTGTTTATGCTGTATAAGAGACAGATATAATTGTCGGCAATCTGGGTCGATTCATTGCCAACATTATTGTCTCAATATGCTTATTACAATATAACATCATCGTATTTGATTCACAATACAGTACTCTGTGGTTATTTTGCTGTCGATAGTACCCGAGTTTGAGGAAAAGGCAGGGCTTCCTGTCTGCGTGTGTGGTGTGATAGAGAGACGCTTAGTGCTTCTCAATTAAGTAAAACATACCATACCATTTTTAACGTTATATGTAACCACACACGTACCTTTAAACAGATTCGGTGCAATTTTGACTCTACTACTTGCACCACCATCCCTGAGAACCCCTTCGTTATATATGTAGGCTATTCATCAGCTTCGACGGAAACTTAATAGGCCTTACTGAGGACTCGTATTTGTTGTTTTCCACAGAGTTGCACATCCTTAAATTTCTTTAAGCTGTTTACGCTTAATGACACAACCATACTCTAGGTTCTTACAACATGTATCACAAAAATATGCCTGAAACCGGCTCAGATTTATCATTTGAAGAACTTCTGTCAAACGTCATACTTGCAAGTGGAGTGTGTTGTTTACTATTTACATTGGACAAACGGCATAGAAGGTAGTTTGTGATTGGCTGAGGGCCTTGCAGCTAAGCCAAACTTCATTGTTAGTCGTCTTCTGATTGGCTATAGTTACGTAGCAACTTTTGATATAAATTCTCATTTTTGGTTACAGTTTCCCCAAATTCACGATTGCCGACAATCAAATTATGTTACAATTTAATAGTATTGACATTTTTGTGCAAAAGCCAGGTAGCCCGGATTGGTGGGTCACAGAATGGAACGTTTTCGATCCTCAACCCACGGTCTAACCGTGCATCAGTGGCGGCCGCTGGATCTTAATAGAGATTCTTTAATAATATATAAATTTTAAAAGGCAAATGGGAAAACCCATAAAACTGCAAACGGCCACATAATGCAAAACTATTTAAAATTAAAACGGAACAGTAGAGAAAATCCGATCAGAATGACAAAATAAACTAAGCATCCACTGGAAGGAATCCCAATATCTGCAGACGGATCCGTTTCGGCCTTCCAGGCCTCATTAGTGCAGCTAGGGTATAGACCCAAACGAAACGTTCGACCAGCTTAGGTAGGGCCCAAACTATGTCCCACGACCACTAATGATTACAGAGCCAAACCAAGGCAATATATATAACACAGCCCAGGTGTGAATGCAAATAGTGGAATACAAGCTATGTGGCTCGGTTCCAGTAGATACAGAGAATATTTTGTCATTCTTAACGCGTCCTACAAAATTCTTAACGAGACAGCACTA
>NW_022737486.1:8313-13979 GCF_011630105.1 Anneissia japonica
CTGTAATGATAGTGGATGCGTCAGTTCAACTGATAAAATCAATATACTTAGCAATACATTCCATGCTGTATTAGTAGATAAAAACCATTTTACTCAGTACATATAAGACAAAAAAAAATTATACATCATCATCATATTCATAAAGTTAGTCTTGAATCATTGTTCTGAACCCTAGACCCAGATCCAGAAAGGTACTGCAAGTTTCAACACTTAAACTGCAGGATATCAGAAAATTTGGTCTCTTTCATTTCTTTCTTTTATTTCTTCTTTACCCTGGGTGCCCTGATCAGTGCTTTTATGCACTCATCAGGTCTCTATGTTCTGGCCAAGTGATGTGTAAAAAGTTATGCATTGTGCGTCCCTTGCTAACACTCACTGAAAGGTAATAAAAAAATAGTGTCAACAATATAGAGCAAAGCCTCCTAGCTGCAGTGACCACAGTCGATGAACACCCAATGATACAAAATATGCATGCTGATATTTCAGTGATATTCATAAAATATGTTTTAAAAAAAAGAATAAAGGTAGTAGGCTATACCTTTATTCTTTTTTACATGGCCCCGGCTATGGGGAAAGGTAAAATATGACAACAATTAAAGTCAGACTCTGGAGGTAAAACAATTTTTGATATGTAATAGCACTGATTTTTCTAAGACAGAAAAAAGTTTTCTGACGAAAAACTGGGGAACGGTGAATGAGGTTTTTAAGTAGGTATTTGTTGCTGTGCCTGCATTTAGACAATAGCTCGGTTCTTTTGTTTAGTGTTGACTGTCTGAATATATTATGTGAATTTTCTCGGTTATGCACAGGTTTCAGCGTTTTGTTTTTGGGGAGTAAGCCGATGCTTTGTCGATGATAGACCATTTAATGTTGTAGGGTGTGTTGCTATCTTTTAATTTCCATACGTATTTGGAGAGTACGGTGCTGTTTCTGTGTTTGGGGGTGTTAAAAGTGTATTTGTGGTTTGTGTATCGGGTATAACGGTGTGTCAGTGAGCCCGATGTAGCATTTTTGTCATCATTTGAGTAGACAGTGGCTTTGTAGATGATGGATGAGGTGAGGCAATTTCCAGAGAGTGGACATTCATCTTTTTTCCTGCAATTGCAGAGAGTTTTTGGCTGTTGTTGCTTAGCAACCAGAAGCTGTTTGTTGTGGGCTTTGATTATACTGCCCATGTTTCTTGAGCAGCTATAGCTGACTTTGACATTGTTCTTGTTAAAGAGCTTATGTAAAATGTTGCCACTCGGGAAATGCTTTTTGACCAGGTTAAGGAATGATTTTCCGATGTTGGTTTTTCACTCCTTTGCTGAATGGTGGTTTGTACCAGATTATTTGTCTACTTCTATTTTTCTTTGATATAATGAGGAAAAATATTATATCTATCTTCCACGCATTCGACCTCTGCATCACCATACAGGCAAACATCCACACCACCAACTTCCTCGATGTCACACTCAGCCTAAAAAATGGGTCCTTCAAGCCTTACAGCAAACCAAACAACCAACTACACTACGTCAACAGCAAATCCAACCATCCCCCATCTATCCTGAAACAAATTCCCGCATCTATTAACAGACGCATATCCAATATATCTGATTCCAGTAAATCATTCCATCAGGCCGCCCCTGACTATGAACAAGCTCTACAAAACAGCGGATTCCAGCACAAAATGGAATACCAGCCTCCACAACCAAAATCTTCAAAGAAAAATAGAAAAAAGTTGTCTGACGAAAAACTGGGGAACGGTAAATGAGATACAGATTTTTGAATATTTAAAAACTGGGGGGAAAGGTGCAAAAAAGGGTGATTACACCCCCCTTTTCCCCCAGTTTTTAAATATTCAAAAATCTGTATCTCATTGACCGTTCCCCAGTTTTTCGTCGGACAACTTTTTTCTGTCTTAGAAAAATCAGTGCTACAACATATCCAAAATTTTTTTTGCCTCCGGAGCCTGACTTTAACGAATAGATTAGAGGCAAGATATAACATTTTTGCAAAGCTCTGATCTCAAATAAAGCCATGTTGTTATTTAGAGTTCTTTTTTCTATGATGTACCAGTAATAAAAAAAATCATAGATAAACTATACTGTATTTTAGCAAACTGCGGTGGCATCATCAAGAATACATATTAAATTGCAGATCCAGGTGGTGGCAAATGGGACACTGGACCTGTAGCAGCAAAAAATCTTGTCATTGTCCCCCGCCCTCCCCTTCACCCAAACTCAAGATATGCCTGGTACCATTTTAACACTTTCATTTAATATGCATCGTTCTTAAATAGTTGTTTCTCTTTGTCGGTTATACTGTTTGGTTAGTTCTGGTTATTTTCATACTTTATTCACATATACTTGTTGAGCGCCTTGAGACGATTTCGATCGTGGAAGGCGCTATGTAAATACAAAGCCATTACCATTCACAATAAGCATAACACCGGAGCCTTTAAAAATGTTATTGGTACACTGCACTTACCTGGTTATACCAGGGATATAGTTGTTAACGACTGCCTTGTTATACACACAGTAAATTAAAGACAAACAGCACTTGACTATCTTTATTGACAAATTACCTTTTGACAACACAGTGGTCTTCATCAGGTAAATGTACAATTACGAAAAAATATGGAGGAATATAAGTTTAAGAATAAATCTAAAACTTATTCTTCCAATGCATGTATACAGTAAATTTCTTTCTTGGTGGATAAATATTTGTTTCTGTTTTTTTTTTTTTTTTTACTGTGCTAGGTAACCCACTGGGATAGTCCCAATTTCCACGCTTATTATCCAACTGGTAATTCTTTCCCATCAATTCTCGGAGACATGCTGAGTGATGTCATTGGATGCATTGGATTCACTTGGGTAAGAGTCACTAATTAATTTTGTATGATTAAATCTCATGAATATATGTCAATGGCCATTCGTAGCATAATTAGGCTTTTTAGCATAATTTGGACCCCTGTAGAATTACTGCTACACATAATTTCATGTAGGATAATTTAGAATTGACGTAAATTTCATTACATCTAGAAAAATAAATTGTAAAAACAGTCTGAGAGTGCCATTTCCAAGTATCTAGAGGTGCCTATTTTTTAAAAAGTGCTAAAAATCGATCACTGGGTGCTTTCATGGTTTTATTCTTATTAAACGCGAAATGATGTAGTGTAGTGGTTGATCACTCAGATCTAAAATTAATCCCTGTAAGCAGAACTATCAAAAAATGTCCAAGATTCATATTCTTATTAGCTCAGCTGAGTTTGACACAGCAGCTCAGGAAAAAGAAAAACTTTATCTCTATAGACATGGTTATTGTAATGATTGCAGAGTTCTGATCATTTGAAACTCATGATAGAAGAAGTCCATTGTTAAATTACAGAGGTAAACACAACTAAATTTGAGTTATTTTGGAATGCTTCTATGACGCTCGGAAATTGCAGACGTCAAGAACGATCTTTGAAGCATCATAATTTGACAATGTTATAAACCAAAGACTAATTTTAGTTTGGCATTTTTTCAGAAATTTTTTATACTTACAGACTCTTTCAAATAGGCTATTTAACTGTGATTGACGGTCATCAGATCTTTGTTTGTTTATTTATTTATTTATTTCATTTCAACAGACCAACAGCGAACCATCGCCACTAACAGGCTGGTAAAAATGTATAAAATTTAAATATATCAAATATACTGACGAAATTTGCAAATGTTATGTAGTAATAAAGTATAGGCCTAAACACGTTTTTAAAAAGATACCGGTACTTCGTCTGTGATAAGTTTTATAAAAATGATAATCAATACTTATTGGTTTGTTATTTATGTAACAAAATCATGAAACTTTCTGTACCATGTGTAAAAATATGGTTTATGAGGTAAAACTTTCTTATTTGATAGGGATATACTATAAATTATTTCTTGTAGGCTATGTTTTCTAATGTCGAAATCAGCTTCGAAAACCAAAATATTTTGAATAAAACAAGAAACAAAGACTATGTAATGTAACTATCTAATTTATTTTCAAATCCTCATTCTAGATTGAAGTGAAATTCTACATTTTTAAAATTTAAATATATCAAATATACTGACGAAATTTGCAAATGTTATGTAGTAATAAAGTATAGGCCTAAACACGTTTTTAAAAAGATACCGGTACTTCGTCTGTGATAAGTTTTATAAAAATGATAATCAATACTTATTCGTTTGTTATTTATGTAACAAAATCATGAAACTTTCTGTACCATGTGTAAAAATATGGTTTATGAGGTAAAACCGTATTTTTACACATGGTGTACCGAAAGTTTCATAATTTTGTTATTGATATGGAAACTAGTACTATTATATATTTGTGTAAGTTTATAAGATTTTTCTAATAAAGCCAGGATCGGGAGGGAAACAATTTTTATATGTTGAACAACTGATTTTTTCTAGCCCTGTCCAACCTATCGAATTCTATTTGACAAAAAATATTCATGATGTGCCTATTATGCTCATAATATGATGTCATCATGACAATTTATAGCCCGGGTATTCAACCCGTTTAAGCAGGTAACCAGCACCAATCTGTTGAGACCAGCGGGGCCGACATAATTGTGTACTTTTTCTCTGTCAGCCCCACTCATTTTCTTTTATAGCGGTGGATTCGAATAGAAGAAGCCAGGGAAGAACTTTCACTGATAGGGGAAAATACTACCTCAGCCCCACCATGGTTGGGGCTGAGGTTATAAAAAATTATTATTATCTAGATGGTCGGAAATGCCACTCTCAGACTTAAATTTGAAAATAATTTTCTCTTGCACTACAGGTTCTGCTACCCTGCCACTAGAAATGTTCCTACCACAAAAACATCCATTCATCATGCTTGGTGCTGAGGTGAGCACATTTCTAACATACATAGGGCTACCTCTAGATTGCTGGGAATGGCACTTTCAGACTCAAAAACAATTTATAAAATCTAAATAAATGTGCTTTAAAAAAGAGAACTATTTTTTATGAAGTTAAAAGAACTATTTTTTATGAAGTTATAGGCGATTATATACGATTTTACCATGACGTCACTGGCGAAAAAGTAACAAAAGATCGTGTAAATAGCGCCGCGTAGGGTATCCACCGCGTAGGGTATCCGCCGCGTACGATCTTTGCGTGCATGGTGTAACCATGGAGGTATTATTAATACCTCCATGCTGTAACAATCACAATTTACAGCCATGGTTACAGCGTACACGCAAAGATCGTACGCGGCGGTTACTATATACACGGCGCTATTTACACGATCTTTTGTTACTTTTTCGCCAGTGACGTCATGGTAAAATCGTATATAATCGCCTATAACTTCATTTAAAAAAAAGCCAAAAAACGATTTTAAGGTTGATTTTATTATTAATGGCAAATCAAAAATCCTCTCTAGAACAAAAAATCATTTTGCTAGTTCTCTTTTAACACGCGCGGTGCATGCTATGAACGATCCATTAATGAGACCTACCGGTACTCTACAAAATACTAATACAGCAGTAAGTAAAAATATACAGAGGGAATTTTTTTTTTCGGCAACATTTTGGTCAGGCGGCAGCCTAACACGCCTGCCGGACCGCTTCTGCCGCCCCTAAATTAGGGCATACCTTATTTTGCGAGTTAGAGCCCCTCACCAAATCATCGTCCCCCGGCACGTAACATTGGGCT
>NW_022737486.1:14758-23559 GCF_011630105.1 Anneissia japonica
AGGTTCCAGACTCCCAAGACACTCGGCTGCCAGCACTCGTTTTGCTTGAAGTGCATTAAAGGCTGGATGAAGACCAACAAAGGTATATTATCATGCCCAATGTGCCGCCGAGAATGTAAGATACCAAATAAATGACTCGATGCGTTGCCGTCAAGTTACTTTATAAATCAATTAATATACCGCGAATGCACGTAGCTGTGCACAGGAGGTTAACTATTTGCTATGTGCAACAAAAATTTCACTGATCAGCTGCATGGAGTGCTCAACTTTCCTCTGTAAACAATGTGCAAAAAACCATTTCAATACCTTCTTGCCGAATGCATACCGTCATGCCTCTGGAGCAGTATCAGTCCATGGGTGCACAGGAACGTGCTGCAGCTAAACCAGTTATGTGCCCAAAACATGCCGACGTTGCTGTTAGATTCTATTGGTACCTGTTCATTACCTGTTTGTATAGAGTGCACCGTTGTCAGTCATAAAGGGCACAATTTGCAGGAGCTGGATACAGCACTTGAACAGTTCACATTTTTTCAGTTCAGATTAAATTCACATTTTTTTTTTTTTTTTTAATTTTCATTTTAACATAAAATCATATTTACATTTATTCATCTAAAATCTTCCGAATTGTTGAAGCCTAACCATTCTAGACAATCACAAACTGCGAGAAATTGGGTATGCGTGCCTCTATATTCTCAATTCCATGCCTCTGTCAGCATATTAACAATAGGCCTAACCGTATACTTTTTTTTTAAAGTTGATATAATATCACCTACAATCTTTAAGTTATATTATCTAATAATAAGTGGTTTTTTTTCAATAAATACTGTAGTTGAGTTGATTCTTTCATGACAAATGCAGTTGAGTGTGTCTTTCTTATATGTGATTGACTCGGTTATGCCATGAAAAAACATTAAATCTGACATATTCCATATTATATAGGGTAATTTAGAAAACAAGTTCTACACAATATACAGTACCTATAAAACCTCTAAAATTGTGTGAAAATAATAATTCAATTATTTACGCATGAAGAGAGCGAAGACAATAACACGTTTTGTTGATTATCTAAGAACCGTGTTCAATGCAGTTGAGTGGTTTTTCATGACAGGGTAGAGCAGTACAAGCGGAAAAGCCATGATCGCTTTGTTCAGTTTCTTTTCATCTATCCCGTTTTTCTACGTTTTTGCACACAGTTTTCTGTCCACCGATTTGGTCACTTCTTGACCTATATGAAAATCATATTTCAAAGAAGTTGCACAAGGTAGATTAACTAACATGCACTGGCTTCCGCATGGACTTTCCAGATCACCCTTTTACTAGCTATTATTACCATCCGCAGTTCAAGTCTCAATTCCGTCGAGTTGGTGTTCATGTTCTTTTACTTATATAATAATTTTCTCTATGATTTTATTTGTATTTCATGTATTCTTAAAAGATTTTCATTCAACTTTATAATTTCAAAATCAATCAACAGACATAGCAAGTCTGTATATATGCGTTCCTCTCTTACAAACATTGGAAGAGTTTATGATATTTGTTATAATCTGTTAATTTGTATGCTTTTGTTTATTGTGTACTGTATAATTATCCAATATCCGTGTTTCTGTTTTTCTGTTTGTCAGCAAAATTAGCTGAAGTTCTTTACCGTATGTTTAGAAATTAGCAATTCGGACAGAGGTGCCACTTTTGGGGCTCTCTGAATGTTTCAGGACCGACAGTCGTACGCGCGGTGCACTTCTTCAAATGGGGAAACATATGCATGTACACGGGGCTTACGTTGTTCGGCTTGTCTCGTGGATACTTGCTGATTTTTATATAGACTTTGTATGGCTCACCATATAATTTATATAGTAAACATTAGTTTCTTTATTTTATATCCATATGTTTTGCTCTTTGTGGGTTAAACCAATTGACGTTGAGTGACATTCTTCCACTCTTGCGACCGCTTTTCGCAAGTTTTTGTATAACCCAATATATTCAACACATATGGCTAATGTAGAAAAGGTAACTTTTTCATTTTGCTTCCTTACTATTGTATATTCAATCAGTCTTTAGTTGGTAATGGACGAATAACACCTCTTTACTTTCTGACTCATATTGCCTTCTTGACTTTGTTACTCGAGTAGTCTGTACACTTAACATATTAGGAGGTGCGAGAGACAACTGTTGCTGAGCTCTAGCAGCAATTTGGTACATGTAGAGAGGAGACTTGCCTGCTTTTTATGCCCAGGTCCAACACCAAAATGAAACGGTAATCTGTGCCTTGGAGCTATAATGCATTTTCCATTCAGGTTCTGTATAGTCTCGGGTGTTTGAACCACACGCTGACCATTTAATGTGGCTGTAAACACTATGTTTCTGCCATAGGTTCGAGTATTTCGTGGCTTACAAAAACCAAAATTACAGAGGTTGCGGCCACTTATTATCACCAATGATACCAACATTGGGTGCTCCTTCAAAAGTGCGAGCCAACAAGACGCAGTGGCGCAGGAGTGGGAGTGGGCCCAGTGTTATTTGGGCCTATTTACAAATAGGGCTAAAAATAATAATTAAATAAGAATTTCCAACTTAATTTTTTCAAGAAAAAACGGCCAGTAGGCAGCTCAATAATATTTAGGTTTAAACAGAGTATTTTTTATTACCGTACTGTGTTCACTTAATAAAATTGTACATGCCACCATTTGTGTTATTAGTTTAACTGCTGAGATCAAATAGGCCCCTCTTGAAATAGTTACAAAGATTTCGATTACCATTAGGCAGGCCATTAGGGTAGAGGGTAATAAAATAAGAAGCATTTCTTACGATGGTTTTTTTTTTTTCCATTCGATTGTCAGGATTATTTTCGAAGGCTAAAGGGTCATTACCCTTTTAGTCTTCGAATATAGTTTTTATTTATTTTTTTTTTTAAATCAATTTAGTAATAGAAAATATAACTTCTTGTTTTTATTATTATATATAGTTTTAAAGCGTCATTTCCGGATGCCACACACTTAAATTGTTTGCACCTCTGCCTTTAACAATGGTGGGGCTTGGGTGAGTTGGTAGGTAGATCTACTTTCTCATTACATCCATCATCGGATTAGAAAATGTAAACATCCAACCCTATTAACGTACGCCAAGATTCCAATCCAACCGAGTTGGGGTTTGCAGTGGATGACCAGAACCACTGACCCAAGGCATAATAACAACGTTACTCAACAAAAATACAATAGTTACGTTGCCTTGCCATAGGACGGCCGCGAGGCCCCCTGCGAATCCAGGGGTGGCGCCACGATTTGCCCGACGGGAGTCCAAGCAGGGACGGATCCCATAAACCCAAAAATGAAAGGGGGGTCGGGGGGTCCTCCCTCGGGAAAATTTTGATTCCTAGATGGCCGGAAATCAACATTATTGAGTAGTTAGATACGTAGTCTTTCTTCTATAGATCGATGAACTGATAGGCCGAAGAACACACTTTCGTACATAAATTATTACGACGTCGAGCCAAAACTGTTTTTAATTGTATTTAATTGAATACTAGTTATTCTAAGCCTATTTTGTCCGATCTGCCAACCTATGCCTAGGTAGGTTACATAGTTATCAACCTGAAATAATTCAATACGTGATTTGAAACGCGGGCCGGCGGCCAGCAGAGCCCCCGCCGGGGTCCAGGGTCGGGGCCCCGGTGGGGTTCGGGGGGATACTCCCTGGGCGTTCTGTCGATCTTAGCATTTTAAGCTGTTTTTAGGGAGTGTTTATTGACAATATCAGGTACGTAAACAAAAATATTTTTAATAAAGCTACGTACAATTCGAGTTTCATTGTATATTTAATTTGAGCACCCAAACTATGTACACAAATATTCATTACTCAAATAAACAAAAGATGAATAGGCTGCGGTGGTGAACCTTTCCTAACATTCAACACTCTTTCTACCCCTCCTGTTTTACTCCTACACTCCTGATTCTTAATTATTTTGTTTGAAGGGCCAACATTAATTTTGAGTTGGGCTCACGGGCCAAAAGATAATATCTGAGTACCGGTAATTAAGCAAGTCGTTATGTGTTTGGTAATTTCAAATTCTACTTTTTGTTACAATATGGTAACAGATTCTGTAACTTAAACAAAGAATACGTACACAATTATCAATATTCTGTTCACATCCTAGTTGGTTAAAACAATAAGAAATTGCATTCGGTGTATAATAAATGTTAGTCATAAATATTAAAAATATATATAATATGCATACTTTATAAAACATAAATTGACCTAATTTTCTTATAAACAAATTAAATAACATTAATTAAATGAAATATATTTAATGATATAGGCGTATTTGCTACCATCAACCGTAACACATAATTTAAAATAAAAGTAGGCGTATCGTAGAAGAGAATCACTAATGAGCATTGACCTCAAAAGTACAGTAGAATTACAGAAATAATATTTCCGCTACTTGTCGGAGTATTTTTTGTGGATGCAGAGAAATATGGGTATATAGAACGACTAGAAAATAGGTGTGATATCGAAATTTCAAAAGAGAAAACATGTTATAAAGATATCCTGTTTTCTTTCCTCTATTTCTTATGTGAAACCGGATTTAAACTTCCAAAACGTTTCTACAATGTGTATTTAGGCTTCATCAATACTGTATTGCGAATGCATCAATAGTCGATTAGTCAATTAATTGAATAACGCTTTTGTATCATCGGCACACCTTTTTAGTGTAACCTTACAACGTCTACTAGACAATAATTAATTGATATAGAGAAAATACAAAATAAAAAATGTAAAAAAAATATGTTCTCTCTCTTTTATAAAGTGTAATGAAAATAACCTGATGGAAAAAAATCAATAGTAAAACTAGGAGGAACAATGCATCGAACAAATGGGGGGAAATATCCTGGGGAATAACTCTCATAGGTAGAAAACAATCCGTGGGGAAAAATTAGCAGGTGGCAAGTAGCCACCGTAATAGTGCTATATTCTGCAAAGTAAAGCCTCAAACCACCTCGATTTTGAGTCTACTAAATTTTTTTTTAATCTTCCCAGACTTTTTTCAGATATAGCTAGAACTAACTTAATCTTTGGCGTTATTTGATAGCAGATTTTTTTTTTTTTTATTTCAGTGGGTTAACCCGACTCAAAGACAAGCTTGCGTACAAACCTAACATGCACACTTTTTTAAAAATCAAAATTTAAAAGTAGATAGACATTTTGAAAACAAGGACAAAAAAAACCCAAAAAACAATTTCTCCCATATTAAAGAAACTTCTTTTTTGGATGAAGTTGAAACTAATACAAAAACAAAATATTTTGTACTTAAAATATTATTTTTTAAATAAATTTAAAAACATGAGAAAATTCAAGATTAAATACATTAAAAATAACAAGCTTCTGTTCTTTTGACTTTTGATAGCGAGACGGTTGGTAACTATGATGTTAGCATGCCTTTTGTAAGCCAGGACTCAATAGTATTTTGTTACGTTTTTTCACAGTGGGGGGGGGGGGGGCTCGTCCGATCGTCCGATCCCCCCTGGATCCGCCACTGCCAAGGTCCCCGGCGAGAGTAGGCGAGGTTGGGCGTCGCTCAAAATAATCAACCCCCGAAACATTTGACAATACACTGTACAGTGGTTTTCAAAGGCTAATAAATCGATTTTAGAGTCTACTAATAATATACAGAAATTTTTTGCTCCCCGACGAATTGTGGTTTCTCTCCCCGACGAAGAGGAAGGTGGGGGTGGGAGCGCCACTCCTGGACGTATCCCCTGAAGCTTTGACAATTTATGGATTTGAAAGGCTTATTAAATCGATTTTAGATTCTCACAAACTATAGAAATTACATAGTCCTTGATATTTTTCTACCAGACGGAGCGCGGTGGCAGCTCTCATCCATTATCTGCGATGAAAAAAAAAACAGACCCAAAATAAAGTGGTGTCAAAACAAATTTTCATCTACCGTAATACTAATAATTAATAGGCCTACTTATTAGTAACACATTAAAATCAGTAGCTCTACTACCTAGGCCTACAATTGTCAAATTTAGTGAAATGAAACATCCGGGCCTACCTACATAGAACTTACAATTGACATAGCAGAGCAAATTTTTCCAAAAAGTTACGTAATGTCAACTTTTTACGAAATATTTGCATGAAACTCCACTCGTATCGTAGCAGCCTGCGATTTTTTTCCGTACAAAACATTAGCATGAAACTCCACTCGGGTCGTTTCGGATTGATTCGACTCCAGTTCGATAGGTTACTGAGTTTAAATTATTAGGAACCAGAACAGGCACTTCGCAATGTCGTGACGCTCGAGTATTACTATTATTGTTTTTACCTCCGCCAATAAAGTTGGCAGGAGGTTTGTTTTTTTGTTTTTGTTTTTTTTTATATTTATTTTATTTAGTTATTTATTTTTCTGTCAGCATATTTGTTGTGAACAGCCTACAGCCCATAGTTTTTATCAGAAATTCGTCAAACTTGGCCACAATCGTCCTTTAAGATCTAGAGCTGATTAATTTTTTAAGGGTCAGGATCAAAGGTCAAGGTCACAATCAACAAAAAACTATTTTTTATTAATAATTAATAATTAACTATTATATATATATGCGAATACATCGCATCACTTATACCAGTGGATCAAGCGGAACCCGAGGCAGAGACGGGGGTTCCTACCAGCCTTACAACGTTTCATGGCCTACAACAAGAATCCCCACCTAAAACAGTTGAGCCCTTAGGTTCACCTCATCAATCTACATCTGATCTGAACACCACTTTCAAGCATTTGGTGGATTCCATTAGACTCCCACCAGTCAAGGTAGAGATCTTTTCTGGAGATCCATTAAAATTTCCAAGTTGGTATGCTTCCAGTGCACTTATTGAAGCAAGAGCATGTGGTACGTATGAGAAGCTTAATCTATTGGCTCAACATCTAGTGGGTGAACCTAAGATGCTCATCGCTAGTTATCTTTTACTGCAAACTGATGAAGTATATGTGCAGGCAAAGAATGAGCTCAGGAAAAGATATGGTCATTCCACTGTTGTTGCCACAGCCATGTTAACAAAACTGAATGAGTGGCCAAAGATCAATGCCAAAGATAATGTGGCATTTAGAAAGTATTCAGATTTCCTTACAGAAGTGGTTGCAGCTAAGAAAACAATTGTTGACTTGGGCGTATTAGATTACCCTCAGGAGAACACGAAGTTGGTGTCTAAGCTACCCTACCAGTTAGAGACAAAATGGAGAGCTATAGTCAGCTCCAGTATGGAATTGTCGATATTTCCAAGGTTTGAGCAGTTCTCAGACTTCGTTAAAAAGAAATCAAATGAAGCCAACATCCCCATGTTTCAGACACTTAATCTATCTCAAAGCAGTCAAGAAAGTTCAAAGAGAAGTCAACGAACATGTGCTACCTCAGTTACAGTTTGCCTTTATTGTAAGAAGACCCATGTTGTAAGAGGCTGTACCGGTTTCTCAAAGTTGAAAAATGAAGATAAGGTGAAACTGGTCATGCAGTGGAGACTCTCTTTTGGGTGCCTTCTTCAAGGACACCGATCGAAGGAATGTAGAAATAGGCTTCAGTGCGAGGTGTGTAAGGGTAAGCACCCTACAGTGCTACATTTAGACAACATACCATCAGCAGTATCAAACAAAGAGGTTGCAGAGATACAAAAACCAGTTCCTTCCTCTGCATGTAGCAATAATGATGGTGTTTGTACTATGGCCATCATTCCAGTCATAGTGAAGTCTTTAAATAATGGTAGGGCCATGCAAACATATGCCTTTTTGGATCCAGGTTCAAGCATATCATTCTGTACTGAGAAGTTGAAGACTCAACTGGGTGTGAGTGGCCGTAAAGCTCGAATTGAGATTGATACTATGGCAGATCCTTATACGCTGCAAACTCATATCATCCTAATTTGGCTGTCAGCAATTTAGATGGTGGTAGAGATATTAAACTACCAAATGTTTACACAAAGAATAGCCTGTCTGTATCTAAGGAACATATCCCTACTCAGTGTGACGTAGATGAATGGAAGCATCTAAGGGGCCGCGTGGTAGTCCGTGGATTGAAGGGGACATTGGATTGATGCTTGGTAATGCAGTTTCGGATGCATACACTCCCCTAGAGGTTATTTCAGATGAAAGTCCTGGATCACCCTATGCAACTAGGTCTATCCTAGGGTGGATTCCCTTGGCTATAATTCGACCAGGATTTACCTATACTGTTGCCACAGCCAACAGAGTGGAGTTAAGAGCTGTTGAGGAACACCAGAAGTTAACTAGATTGGTTCAAGAAGCCGCAAGGATTGACTTTCCAGAAATTGGGTCATCAGAGAAAAGGGCCTTGTCTGTGGAAGATCAAAGGTTTCTCAACTTTATTGAAGAGAATATGCAGTTCAAAGATGGACATTACATTGTTCCCTTGCCATGGAAAAATCAAAATGCAGTTCTTCCCGACAATCATAAATTAGCCCAGCGGCGATAATACTTGCTGGAAAAAAGGTTTACGCGGGATCCCGAGCTTAAACAAAGATACTCGGAGTTCATGAAGAATATGATGGCTAAGGGATACATGGAGGAGGTAGATGAAAAACGTATGTGGGCAGCAAAGCATGGTATATACCACATCATGCTGTCATAAATGAGAAAAACCCGGTAAAATCAGGGTTGTTTTTGACTGCGCAGCCAAGTATGCAGGCGTGGCACTGAATGACCTACTGCTGCAGGGTCCAGATATAAATAACACCCTGATCGGAGTTCTTATGAAATTTAGAGCAGAGAGAAGTGCCCTTACAGCCGATATTGAAAGCAT
>NW_022737486.1:23797-32057 GCF_011630105.1 Anneissia japonica
GCAGAAAGAGCCCCGGAACTGAAGTCTTTGGATTTAAATAACGATGACTTTCCAACAGGTAGAACCCTGGGCGTACAATGGTCACCTCAACTGGACACACTAAGCTTTAACATAGCAGCCGCCGAAAGGAATTACACAAGAAGGGGCATCTTGTCTATTACCAGCTCGGTCTTTGATCCATTGGGATTGGTGGCCCCTTTCATTCTCCCAGCAAAAATGCTACTACAAGATCTCTGTCGGCAAGGCCTAGGTTGGGACGAACTCATTGATGATTTCTCAATGCAGCGATGGAGGATATGGTTAGAGGAGCTAAAGAGGCTCAAAGAATGGAGTATGCCGAGGTGTTATAAGTCAAATCTGTCCTCAAATATAATAAGTAAACAGCTCCATGTATTTTCGGACGCGAGCGAGAAGGGGTATGGCATGTGCGCCTATTTGAAGCAGGAAGCCCAAGATGGAACAATACAAGTTCCCCTTGTCTTAGCAAGAAGTAGAGTGGCTCCTTTGAAATATGTATCTATCCCTCGTATGGAGTTGACTGCAGCAGTTATGGCAGCCCGTCTCACAGATTCTATATTACGTGAGTTGAATATCAAGGAAGTTTGTTACTGGACAGACAGCCAGACTGTTCTTAAGTATTTACAGAGTGATACCAGAAGATTTAAAATGTTCGTAGCTAATTGTGTTTCTACTTTATTGAACTTGACCAAATTTTCACAATGGAGATACGTCAGAACGGCTGACAACCCAGCCGATGAAGCCTCTAGAGGCTAAGTTATTGATGATTTCTTGCGAAATAAGCGATGGATCAATGGGCCTGATTTTCTTGATCAACATGTTGAGCAGCACATAAACCCACAAGAATGTTTGGTTGAAATTGATGAGAATGACCCAGAAGTCAAGAAGGTTTCCAATGTGGTTGTAACCAAAAACCAGTGCTGTTTCCTAGACGGATTGTTCTCCAGATGCTCAAGTTTCATGAAGCTGAGGAATGTAGTGGGTCTAGTTTTAAAGTTTGTCAGAAGTGCAAGAAAGAATCAATCGAAGAGCAATGATGTTGATCAATTGGAGGCCGCAGAGAGGTTCATTATAGTTCATGAACAACAGAAACATTTTGCGGCGGAGTTAACTGCTTTGAAGAATGAGGAGAGGAAATCGATAACTGCGGTAATGAAAGCTAGTCCCTTGCGTAAGCTGGACCCTATGATACTGGTAGATGGAGTTATCGTAGTTGGGGGAAGACTAAGAAGAGCAGCCCTCCCAGATAGAATGAAGCATCAGATAATAATCCCCAAGAGATCTGAAATTGCTCCATTAATTGCCCTTCAAGCCCATAAAAACGTCGGACACATGGGTCGAGCTGCTATGTTAATGTATGTGGGAAAAACACTGGATTATGGGGGCTGGTGCATTAATAAAAGGTGTTATCAGTAAATGCGTCATCTGCCGAAAGTACCGTGCCAAGTCTGCAGAACAAAAGATGGCCGCATTGCCAAGTGAGCGTGTGCTCAGCGACAATCCTGTCTTTTATAACACCGGGCTGAATATGTTTGGGCCATTTCAGGTCAAGCAAGTTAGAAGTCAAGTAAAAAGATATGGACATCTGTTCACATGTTTAGCAACAAGATGATGATGATGAGGGTCTTTGTACCTTGTTTTGCGAGGTAGAACACATAGTAAATGGAAGGCCGATTACCACAGTATCGTCAAATGTAGATGACTTGCGACCATTAACACCGAATATGATTCTAACAATGAATGAAAAATCTGTACTCCCACCCGGAGTTTTCGATAAAACAGACATGTATGTCCGAAGGCGGTGGCGCCAAATACAATATTTGGCCAATTTATATTGGACAAGATGGCGTAAGGAGTACTTGCCTCTAATGCAAAAGAGGCAAAAATGGCTGTATCCGAAGAGAAATTTGCAAAAAGGAGACATTGTGCTAATTGTTGACGATTCATTACCCAGAAGTACTTGGCTCCTTGGACGAGTTATTGAAACCAAAGCAGACAGCAGAGGACTTGTTCGGTCATGAAATAAGGTGAAAACACTGCATTCTACCATAGAAAGACCCATTACTAAATTGTGTTTGTTAATGGAATCAGAGGACAATAGGGCAGAATAAACCCCTCAGTTTAATAACCGGAGAAACAGTCTACTCCCTGAGATGGTTATCATTGTCAAAGTATTAGTCACTGATTAATAATAGTTGAATCTTATTGTACTGTGGAAGTGGTGATTGAAAAGCAGAAAACTATTTACATTGATCTTCATACTTAAATTTTAAAATTTAATGTTGACATTGTTTGTTAATTAGTTTCAGATGTTATGTTTAATTTCTGAGTGTTTCAGGAATTATTATATTAGTGTAATTGATCCTCAATTTAGGGGCCGGTGTAATGAGTTATCTATAGTATAATTCTCTTAACTATTAAGGGCGCGCTTGCTATGAAGAAGCGAAGTAATGGCGGTACTTGTTGATTAGTTTGAATTACAGAAGTGAAGAAACCTGGTTTGATTTATGTAAAAACGTTGCCCTATAAGGCGGGGATAAGTTATTAGAAGCCACAAATCTTCGTGAATCGCTTTGTCAGTAGTTCTGATATTGATAGTCGACATTAAAGACAGTTCATTGACTGATTACGTTAGTGGCGCTGTTGTTTCATTTCCCGTACTTATATTAGTCACTCTGGCTGAGTCGGTATTCTTATGATATGAGACTTTACATTCATTGGAATTTCATAGGGTTCATTTGTGTGCTCGGCAACTTGTACATCTTCTACTGTTAATATGGATCATGTTCGGGATCGTCTATAGTAATGTTTCTCAACGCGGGAGGGATCACGTTCTTAGCATCACCACAAAGCTCACTGGATTCTTCAGACACCCGGGTCAATGTGCCTTGGCTGTCATCCCGGATATAATACGCCCCGATGTGATTGTTTTCTTGGGAATAATGGTATCTGGAATAGTACAGAAAAAAAGAATCAAACTCAACTAAATTATGGAACGTAAATTAAAAAGGTCACGTAGGAAAGCATCAAATCACTGTAGAATCAACGACTAGATCAAAGTCTTTCATGATTAATTATATATATATATATATATATAAATATATATATACATTTATATATATATATAATTTATTTATTAATGAATGGAATGATAAAAAAAAGAAAAACATGAATGGATAAGTGAATGAATGTATGAATGATAATATATTAATGTTTAGATGGATTGGTAATGCACAAATGAATAATTAAACGAACAAACGAACGAACGAAAAACAAATAAATAAATAAATGTATAAACGAAATGACTGAATAATTGATTAGTCGATCGATCGATTGATTGGTCTGTCGGCAGTCTAACTGATTGATTTACTGATTAGTCTGATTTGTTGATTTATTCTATTCATTTATTGGTTAGTGATTCAATGGTGTATTCATTTTAGTGATTTGGGAATATTGTGATTTTGATATTTAGTAATTCGTTGATTTTAGTGAAACAATAAAGTAAATAATGTATAACTACTGTAGATACAATACCGTACAGGCAAAAGACCAAGAAAATAAGAAGGAAGATGGTGATAGAAAGAACAATCACTACTGCTATTATATATTCAGGAATTGATGAACCTATAGAAAAACAAAAACTACTATTACTTCTACTACTGTTGGTGATAATGATGGTGATTATGTAAATGATGATGACATGATGCAAAATAGTGTAAGACCGGATCAAATTAATGAAAATATTTTAAATAAACGTGACTACATGGCTTATTGAAATATATAAAAAATAAACCAATGAAATGAAATAAGAACAAAAGTAAATTACAGTCACAATAAACAAAATTATAATAATTATATAATCCTGCCGCTTATGATGAATCAGGTAAAAATACGTTATTAATTTTAATATTTTAGAGTGCAGTGTTAGCTACATGTTTTAATATAAACAATGTATTAGTCACGATTGATTAACAATCAACGCTACTTTCATATCAGTTCAATTTGTTAACTTCAATATTAATGAATGGAAGCTATTTTTTTTCCTGTTGAAAATTGTTATCATTTTATTCAATTCAATTCAATATATATATATATATATATACATACATAAAATTGTTTACTTGCAGCACAAAGCTGAATGGTGAAACAAAGTTGTTACATAAGGGTAAAAGATTTAAAAAAAAACACACACACAAGCTAATAAGTAATTATAAAAGATAAAACTATACAATAAACATTATCGAATTCATAAATTAAACAACCTACTATACAGAGACACTTTCATCAGATTAAATTACTAATTAATTATTTAGGTTTAAAGGCAATACATCAAGAATTTTAAAAGGAAACTATGAAAATAATAATTAGACCTACAATACAATTAACATTGTAGACATTCTAAACGTTATAATACACAAACATAATACAGTGGAGTCATTGTATGGAAAGCATCATTAATTACATGAGACACAACTTCATTATTTGAAATCTTTGCTATACTAGTTATATCAATCCCTATTACATATTATTGGGTATGGACGAGTTATTATGCTAAAGTAATAGGCCTACTAAAGTATGTATAGCGTAATATTGTTTTAAACTTAGAGCATACACAGAATTAGTATTATATTAAAACATTAGATTAATTAAATTTTAAATTGACGTAATTCTTGTTTAAATGTTAATATAATAATAAATAATAATATTTATTATTATTATTACTACTATTACTATTATTACCATTACTTCTATTATTTCTATTCTTATTATTGGCTTTTCCCAGCAGTAGCTGGAAAAGCCATTGTTTTTGTTCTGATTTANCTTTGGTCACTTCCACTGTTTAGAGCTTTTCTACACTTTGTCAAAGCATAGACCATATATCAAGGATGTGCCTCCTAATATTTTTATTATCAATCTAGGGTGGGGGTGCATGTCAGTACCAATGTAAGGGATTTATGGCAAACACTCTACACCAGATATTTCAAAAAACGGATCAACTGATTTGAATGAAACTCAAGGGAAAGTTTAACCGAGTTACAAGGAAGAAATTATTATGTGTTGTGGACAATACAGTTTAGGGTGTAAATTTGAGGGTCATTCAAATTTTTGAGGCCCAAGACCTGAATCTATCTATAAAAAAAAAATCAATTGGTAAATCAACGAAACTTTCTACTGTATAATAGTTTGTGAAGGTCTAGTAAAGAAATAATTACATTTTTGTGACACTCCGGAGCAGGGTGTGAATATTGCATTGCAGCAATATTTAGAGTTTCACTAACGTCGTGGTAGTCGTGAACTTGGTTTAATTGTTTTTTTTAACTTCATAATATGTTTAGTACTATAAGTACTTTTGGTTTCCGTGATTTGTTTTATTTTTTTTATCATTTCTCATTATAGCAATGAGGAAAAGCTCTATGTTCTGTTGTACAAACGACATAGTAAGTCTAGTTATTATTATTATCATTATTATTATTATTATTATTATTATTATTATTATTATTATTATTATTATTGTGGTAATGATTATAATAGTATTATAATGTAATAAAATAATCTATATTATAAATTGAGCAAGGCCTTATGTTTGTGCTGATTTGCCGTTCAGACGCGTGCACATGCTCTGGAAGAAATACCGGTATATCGTAGCACCATTCTTTTAAATGTCTTACTATCTGGCATATTTTGAGCTCCTATTTTGTCTATCATATTTTACGAATTACCAATTTTACGAATGTACAAAATATCGGACGAGAATGTCACTCTACAAAAGCAACACATGTGAGAATTTATTATTCAAATTACGTTAGTACAGTACAGCGAAATGAGGAGCAGATTATTATGTAAGTGGTAAGTACCACTTCAGAATTCGCGACTGATAGGCCTACAAACACGTAAATGTTCACTAAATGATGGAATAAAAATATTATAAACTCCTGACCATGTTAATCACGAAAAACAAGTCAATACAGCACGAATAAGTAATGTCTACATCTATCAAATTTCAGCAGGTATTGTACAATCCATTTTTTACAATATTCTTTACCAGTATGCCTATCTAACCTGCTTTAACATTATAAACAAATTTATTATTGGCTCATGTTTTTATTTATTTAAAAGGTAATTTGACTTTCATTTGAAAAAATGAAGAAAAAAATAAAAGTGGCTCAACAAAAATGCAAAATCTTCAAGGGGGTCACCATCCGACTCCACTCTAGCGTAATCACAGACCCCTACAGGTGATACACCTGGGTGGATCCATAGGCGGCGATGGTCGTCCCCGCCCTTAACATGTTAAAGTGCTTTTAAATTTTAGCTGGCAAAAAAATGTACAGATATTAAGTAAATAGTAAGCAGCTTTTTCTTTAGGGGTGGGGGTAATCTATGAGAACAATTTTAAGGCTAATATTATTGTTGGCTTTAAGTCTCTCGAAAGATTGGAGGGTGACAAGTAAGAAGACAGTTCCCTAATTCAATTAATCTTGCGTTATTTTTACAGGAGTTCCCTTCTTTCTGCACCCCTCCTGAAAATATCTGGACCCACCCCAGTACCTCACAGCAGAGTATCAGTATGTTTAAAGGTAAGTGGAACGTACCACTTAAGTGAGTGCAGCTGATACAAACAGGTTAATCGCTAAAATAAGTCAATATGTGACGAATAAGGAATGTCTCAGACTACATCCATCACAACATTTTATCATGTATTTTATAATCTATTTTTTACAATATTCTTTACCAGTATGCATATGCCTAGTATCTTACCAGTAGGCATAGGCCCAGTATCTTACCAGTAGGCATAGACCTAGTATCTTACCTGCTTTAACACTATAAACAAAATAATTATTGGCTCATGTTCTTAATTTAAAAAGCAATTTGACTTTCATTTGCAAATGTCTTTCTAAAATTACAGTTAAAGACGAAACAGTATTCAATATCATGCTTTAAAATATTCTGTTATGGCAATAGTTGAAGCATTTGGCCGACTGGGCTTCACAGAATGATAAATAATAATAAAATTAATTTAAAAAAAAAGCATAATAAAAATATTATGTTCATTAGCACACATTTCAAAATACATTGCAAAGTAGACATTCAGATGCTTATAAAAACGTAGGATATGGTAAAGAGTGATTATTTTATGTTTGCATATTGAGGAATAGCATTATTAATCGAGTCAAACTCATGTCCCATATGTTTCATTGGGATCTCATTTTCGCCTCCGGTAACTCGAACGTTTTCTTCTGTTGTAGCTACCTCAAGTCTACTTGTCTGTGGCATTGCATAATCATACGTGTCTTGAGTCCCTGTTTGGATGACATCGTATTGATTTTCCTGCGTCAAATCATCTTTGATGAGCTTGGTATAGTTATCAAGTTCATTTTCTTCTTCAACTACCTGGGTATTTGCTGTCACTTGAACTTCACACTTATCCATGTTTTTCCCATTTGAGTTCTTGTATCTGGAATAATTCATCAAATGTATTAGAATTAGACTTCAATGTCAATATTAAGATGATTAATTGTTTGGTTGGTTGTCGGTCAGATAAAATAAAATAAAAGAATGAGTGACAGTAATGGGCAGACGGAAGGACGAACGAAAAAATGAATGAACATAAGAACAAACAAATAAGAATAACAGATGGCGAATAATGTTATGTGTAAATAAATTGAATAGATTGAGAATCAAGCAAGTTCATATACAAATAAGCCTATATAAATATATGTAAAATTAGCAACAATATAATAAATATAAACATCTGAATAACATTTAAATTAAAATATATTATTCCTTTTAATAACCTATAATAAAACATTATTGTCATAACATTAAGCATTAAACAAAACATTTAATAAATAAAAATTAAAATGATACAGAAAAAGCCCACAAAATCAAGCCGATATATCCACAACCTGATGTTAACATATTTTGTTATTGTGTTGAGTTGGACCGAATAAATAATGAAAAAGTGCAATGGAGAATTGTTAAGTCAAGATGCTAGATACACTATATGTGTAATCCTTAATATTAAACTTTTAAGTGTTTTATTAAAATAACTGAAATGATTAATGTATCGAGAGACTATACCTGTAGTATAGGCCAAATGCCAAGGAAAGAAGAAAGATGATGATGAAAAGAACAACCACTAATGCAATCATAAATCCGGGGATTGATGATCCTATGGAACATAATAATGATAATAATGATAATAATAATAATAATAATAATAATAATAATAATAATAATA
>NW_022737486.1:32233-47150 GCF_011630105.1 Anneissia japonica
ATATGGTAAAGAGTGATTATTTTATGTTTGCATATTGAGGAATAGCATTATTAATCGAGTCAGACTCATGTCCCATACGTTTCATTGGGATCTCATTTTCGCCTCCGGTAACTCGAACGTTTTCTTCTGTTGTAGCTACCTCAAGTCTACTTGTCTGTGGCATTGCATAATCATACGTGTCTTGAGTCCCTGTTTGGATGGCATCGTATTGATTTTCCTGCGTCAAATCATCTTTGACGAGCTTGGTATAGTTATCAAGTTCATTTTCTTCTTCAACTACCCGGGTATTTGCTGTCACTTGAACTTGACATTTATCCGTATTGTTCCCATTTGTGGGGATGTATCTGGAATAGTCCATATGTATTAGACTTAGACTCAAAGTGAATACAGTATTAAGATGAATAATTGGTTGGTTGGTTGTCGGTCAGTTGATAAGTCGATGAATATATAAATAAAATAATGAGTGATAGAAATGGATAGACAGAAGGACGAATGAACAAATGAAAAATGAACAAATGAAAAATGAACGAGTGAATGAACATAAGAACAAATAAAGATAACAGACGGCCAATAATGTTATGTGTAAATAAATTGAGAATCAAGTAAGTTCATATACAAATAAGCCTGAACTATATGTAAAATTAGCAACAATATTATAAATATACACATCTCAATAACATTTAATAAATAAAAATTAAAATGATACAGAAAAAGTCCACAAGATCAAGCCGATACATCCACAATCTGATGTTAACACATTTTGTTATTGTGTTGAGTTGGACCGAATAAATAATTGAAAAAAAAAAATTAATGGCAAAGTGCAATAGAGAAACATTAAGTTAAGATGCTAGATACACTATACATGTAATCCTTAATATTAAAACACTTTTAAGTGTTTTATTAAAATAACTGAAATGATTTATGTATTCAGAAACTATACCTGTAGTATAGGCCAAATACCAAGAAAAGAAGAAAGATGATGATGATGAAAAGAACAACCACTAATGCAATCATAAATCCGGGGATAGATGATTCTATGGAACATAATAATAATAATAATAATAATAATAATAATAATAATAATAATCACAGAAAGGTCCACTGATTCATCTCAGATATAGTGTAATACATACGCCATTGAAATGCACGCCATCGTGTTGAATCCCACACAATGGCATGCACTTCAATACTAGGAGCATGTATTATACAATTAATACATTAATAACATTAAAATAGCAAAGACATTTTAATATCTGTGACTGTAGAAGCCTGTGGCAATGCATAACCCAGGTCCTCTTCTTCTTACCGAGTCTATTCACGAGATTATACTCTGTAAAGCCATGCCGATTTAGGTCCCAAAAAAAAACTTGACATTACATTAAGATTGTAGTGTAAAGTGGTAAAAAGATTAGTAGGAACCATGAATTCTCCTTTCTTGACCTCACTACTTTGCTGTCAATAGGCCTAAAAAGTGTAATTTGATAGCAGATGCTGCCAACATTTATTTCTTGTTCATTCATCAGTTCATTCATTCAAATCATTTATTGTGGTCTAAAAGCACTTTTTTGGACCATCCTATTAAAGGCCGTAAAAAACTCTCCCCATCCCACCAGGTTTTTTTGGGGTTTTTTTTTTGTAATAATTCTATTTTTAAAAACATGGTGATTCTATTTTTTTTTATTTCTTGGGGTTCTGATGAAGTAGATAGATTTAAAAATTATAAAACACATTAACCAAATATTAATGAAAATGTTATTGAGAAAGAGCATGATAAAAATTATAAATGTACTAAAATTACAATATTTAAACAATGATTAAAAACTATTATTTTTATTTGAAATCAGGGATCGAGACCTACTGTTATTTCTACTATGCTGCTTGACGAATCCACTGATTCTACACACTAGGATACTCGAGTGGGACCCTGGCCAAATTTGACCCACAAGCCGCAAGCAGTGGTGGCGCCAGTGGGGATGGGGGAGA
Organism: Anneissia japonica; assembly: GCF_011630105.1. NCBI lineage: Eukaryota > Metazoa > Echinodermata > Crinoidea > Comatulida > Comatulidae > Anneissia > Anneissia japonica. The sequence goes on from NW_022737486.1 coordinate 34,217, forward strand.
TGGTTATAATGTTATTTTGACTGCTATTTGCCCCCCCACCCCCATCAGACAGGTCTGGACACCTCTGTCATCCGACACACAACTAGGTCATCTTTATCAAAAATAATAATTTGCCTATCCAAATAACCTTATTTTGACTGCCAATTCCTAATATTGTGGTTTAAATGAAAACTCCCCCTGTGAACCCTAAAAGGGAGTTTTTATTCCGGGCCATCAACCGATGGTTCATCAGCCCCTTCGCTCGGACCCCTCTGTCGGGCATATCGGACCCCTTGTAGGCAAATTTCTGGCGCCACCGCTGGCTGCAAGCAATTCAATCAGGCCAACATAAATATAAAGCCTTTGAATGTACCCTAGCATTACTGTACCTTAAACACATAATCAAGCTCATAAAATTTTACATCTGACAATTTAGGTACTATACCAAAAAAAAAAATGAAAACCTCATCTGCAACCATGGTGGGGCTGATGTGACTGAATTTGGTGCAAAATAAATCTTGACTATTAAAAAGAACTGATTCATTAAGGTTTGCTAAACACACAAATAAAAAAATATCATTATCAATGTTAGATTATTTAATAATAAATACATAACTATTAAGCCTACCTGTTCCTGTACTACAACCTGTTACTGCTTTGGTAGAGCAGCTCCAGTATCCAGCACCTGCCCCGTTGATAACTCTAGCCTAGAATGAAAACATATTTTCTCGCTAATGGTGACACATATTACCATTAAGATATATGTACCACTTGCAGAATATAAATGTAATGACAGGTAGTATAAATATCAAAGAGATTACCTAAATCAATAATGATGCTTATAGTAAAAAAAGAAAAAAAAATATAACCATGTACCCGGGCAGATAAATAAATGTTGTATTCCCATGCCACGACGGGTTGATCCATAAAAAAAAACCATATAGGACACACATAATCCTAAATTAATATTTTGTAGTCGTAAGAAAAGTGATGAAAGCAGTTCAGCTATTGCATTGATAAATGTTTTATATATTGTGAGGAAGATTGATACGATTTCTGAATGGGGATTTCACAGCAGCACTTTATTTTTTAAATAATTCCTTAATTTCATGGTGGCAGATGCATTAACAAGCATAAAATAAAATTTGATAATTATTCAAAATCATCATTTAAACAATGTACATCATTTAATACTGTATACTGAAAGAAGCACCAGCTTTACTTACACTGACTTCATAGTCTGCATCAGTTTCTAGGCTTGTTATTTTGTAACCATTGCTTCCTTGATCTTTTGTAATTGCTACATCAATCCACTCCTCATCACTATCAGCTAATCTGTATCTTATATCATACCCCTTTATGTCCCCGTACTGATTATTGCCAATTGATTCAGATGGCATTACGGAAACTGTGAGGTATGTACCCTCATGTACTGCTGAGACATCTGGAGGCGGAGGTTCTAAAAGATTGGAATGTGAATATAGACAGTTTTGTGACTTGAGCTAAGAACCACGTTAACATGGCTTTAATTAGGTCAGCATGTAAAGTAATCAAAAGGAAACAAAGGGTCACTTCCTGTCTGAGCTACCTGGTAAACTGGTACCATAAACTTATCTGTCCACAGGTAAGGACCAGTGCACCGGAGTAGACTCGTCTTGAAAGATATTCTAGGTTCTTTCAAGAGTTGTTCTTTATAGTGCACATGAGCCAAATATGTAAATATGTTCATAGTCCTAATCAAAGAAGACATGTTCGATCATGAAACCCATTTGCAAGCTATATGTTGTGGCACCCCTGCTTTGATCGCTCTGCCATTTGCCAATATAATAAAATTTGAATTCTATCTGTTAAACTTTAAACAGTGTGAAATCTAAGAAAAGTGTATTGTTTTATAATATTAATATTTAACATTTTAGTACAACTAAAACTAGTCTAACACTTATAAATCTCTGTCCACTCTATCAGGTGTTTTGTGATTTGCCCATATATGGTCTTACCATCATATCTCACCCATATAAGGACATGATGATGTCATACCACACATGAATAATTATTAAGCAAATCAGTTATTTGTCACATAGAACTTGATAACCTGAATAAAGGTTAGAAAAAGCACTGACTCTCTTCAGGTGAGAACACTTGCACCACTCCTGCCATCCCAGGGAAATCTTTGTTACTTGCTGTTACAGAGATGCTGTATTCTGTGTATGTTTCAAGTCCCATTATTGTATAAGAATCTTTTGTTGTTTCATTAGTGACCATGGGCACGTCTGTATTAACAGGTCTATAAGATATGGTGTAACGATCTACACCAGCTGAACACTTGGACTCCTCAACCTGGAAGGAAAAAAATTATAAAAATATTATTTTATGCACAGACTTTCTAAATATATATACAGGTATAAACAAAAAGTCCCATTATGATATAATTTAATTCTTTTGTAATTTTCTCAGTGATCGTGTCCATGTCTGTATTAACAGCTCTATAACATTTACTGTAATGAACACTAGTTCAACACTTATCGTATGGAAGGAAAAAAATTATAAACAAAATAATGTTTGCTGAAAATTAAAGATCAGGGAAATATTTATCCAAAAAAATGTCATCTAAATTAATAATAGAAAAGAGGTAGGAATCAGTACAATAATAGATCCAATGCAAACAAATGACATTTTTGTTGATTAAACAAAACTGAAAGAAAGAAATCCGGAGTGACTGATTCAAGCTATAGACAGGTTCTATTTTAAGCTAACCAACATGGTTTATCTGAATTTGTAGAAAAAGTAAAAAGTAAAAAGAGAATTCTGATATCTATGTATGGATATCAACTGCAATTTCCATCAAAGTATGGAAACAGATTAAACATTGATTGATTGATTGATTGATGACCTTATATTTGCACTTGCCTTATTAATAAATGTAGTTTTAAATTTTAATTTAATCTTCAAAAAATTATATTACCTTAATTTACATGAAAAATGGTTGTATAATGTTTGTTTCATGAGTCCTAATTAAAATTCATAGTGGGTATTTGTTTGATTGACAAGTACAAATAAAAGTGTGCAGCCATTTTAAGGCAAAAAACACAAATGTTACTTTAAGTCTTACCTAGTTAGCATGCCATTATTTTTCATAAAACCTCCATGTTATAAGCAATTATGTAACAAAAGAGATAACTAAAGTATACTATGTTCGAAACCAGAATAGAATATTCTCTTTAAAAACGTTCCTATCTACAGGACGGAAAGAACAATTTACCGTCAACTGCTGCCAGGAAATGCTGATCATTTTAGGAAATTCATAACTTGAAATTGTGTTGACTACTGGTGCTGATGGTTCTGAAATGATTATTATGAAAAATAAATACAGAGTATTCTACAGATTACATTAATTGATACTTCATGTACAAAATATTTAGCTGAAAGCAATATTTTACAATTTTTTTGAAAATTATGATAAAATTTTGATGGTGCTGCCAATTATGAGGCAGATCCCCTTTTTCATTGGACAAAGTGATTTATCTACCGTATACTTTAAACTTTATACTTTATACTTTAAAAAATTTACATTTATCTATCAATTGTTATTCATCTATTTATCCATTTACCCTGATGTGTTCCTAATAGGGTGTTGCAATCATCTTGACCTTTACCACCACCATATATTATCATAATTTATAATCATCTCCATAAATCATCCTTACTACCATCATTATTATAAATCATCACCACCCTTATAAAATATCACCATCAACAATCTTGAATCATCCGATCATGACCATCTATAACAGGGGCGTAGGCTGCTTTTGCTCTGGGGGTGTTTAACGGCCTGGGGGTGCACAAAATTAAAATACCGAACTAAGTCCTTATTCAATTGAAAACTTAATGGTCATTTTTAGTAATTTAACCAATTTAGTGGATCTAATATGCTGTCATGGTAGGGGGAGGGGGTGGTGCACCACTCCAAGCCTACGCCCATAAACTATCTTAAATCATCAGCCAATGATCACCATTAGCCATTATAGATCATCATCCTTAATCATTATCAATATAAATCATCATAAATTACCATCACCCAAAATCATCATCATTACAAATCAGCATCAAATTATGTAGTTTTAATAATACAATAAGCAGTTAGTAGAGCTCCACATAGTACAATATAGGAAAATTATTATACGAAGGTTAAATTTTTGAATGCATTAAATCTAACCCAATTATAATATTTTCCGCTAGTGTACGATGCATGTTCTACTAATTGCTTTATGAGTCAATCGCTATCTTTAATGTTTTTAAACCAACTGTGTATTAGTCATCGGTTGCTATAATGATATGATCAGTATATGTGTGCGTATTTATATTCCTACGCGTTAACTACACATCAGTAGCAGTGGTGGCGCCAGGGGGGGCTGGGGACTATAGCCCCCGCCCCATCGGGGAAGCTTAGCCCCCCCCCCTTGCCAAGAAGACGAGTAAATTTTGTCGGGGAATAAACAAATAAAAAAAAATTTAATTATATAATTGTTCGTTTAGCCACCATATTGCTTCATTAAACTATTTGTGTTAACTTTTCATCACAATAATAATAATAATAATAATAATAATAATAATAGTTCAGTGACACTAATTAAAAATAATTTGTGTTCTGTTATGACAAAGGCTCGTTCGGATAGCCTCATGATGCTTTGAATACATCGTGATAGGTGAAGCAACCTCGACAGCGTGGTTGACAGATTTCATGCAAAATTTCCAAAATGTAGAATTTCACTTTCAAGAATGAGGATTTGAATATAAATTAGATGGTTACATTACATACTCTTTGTTTCTTGTTTTATTTAAAATGTTTTGGTTTTTCGACATTAGAAAACATAGCCTACAGTACATGAAGTCATATTATAGTAACTCGATGCCTATCAAATAAGTAATAACAATTCTCCCCCTGGACCCCCACAGTGGGCCCTAGGCGGCCCCCCCCGGTGGCCTCCAGCCAAGTGAGACTCAATTCGCTCCACTAGCCCCCCTCCCCCAGGCCTTTAGCCTCCCCGTCGGGCAGGTCCTGGCGCCATCATTGATCAGCAGTACTGTACTGATACATGAATAACTAGGCCTAGGCTTTTTTTTAATTTGTATTGTGTTAGAAGAACTTGTTTGTAATTTTTCACATTCGTCAAAGAAATAAACATTTTTCAAAGGATTTGAGAGAGAATACAGTCACTGTCACTAACTTTTTGGTCGGTGCAGACAGGTCAAAATCTTGGGATGATTTCATAACTATTCTAGGCTATACGGCCTAGGCCAGTAGTAGGAGGCGGCCTCGGCGGCTCTACATCTAATTTCGTTCCTTGAGTCTTCAAAATATTAAACGTTCAGTTTTTTTAGATTATTAGGATTCATTGATTCAAGAAATTGCTTAATTTTTCATACTTAATATTGTATTTAAAGTAACTTTCTTCAGGTTCTTATTAACCTTGTTTTACAAAAGTAATTTTCAATTACAATTCAATTTTTATCACGGTGCACAATGTCTTCGCGGTGACGAAAAAAAAATATTCTGACAAGAATGGGTTTGCATTTTGTCTAGATTATTCAAGTGTATTTACCTCCACAAACTGTTGATGTAGTTAGCCTAACACTTCCCATTGGACCTTCACCCCCAGTACCTTCCCTGACAGCTGCTATAGCAAATTTATACGCTTCTTCCCAGTGTAAACCAGTCACTGTGGCTGTAAGACTGCTAACATGGAATGCTTGCCTAAAGGGCTCAGATGATAGAGATCTTTGTTTGTAATATACAACATATCCAATAATGGGAGGATCACCACTATCTCCACTGCTGGTACTCCATTCCCTCCACCTCAATTTCACTGATGATCCAGTAATCGTCTCTGCGGCTGGTCTTCCATTGTATGTTGGAAATACTAGTTATAAAATATAATAGTATAATTGTTTGATATGTTGAGTACATATTAAATAGTTTAATTTAAAAGTTGGTGAATTGAGGAAAAATGATACAATAAATTAAAAAAAAATATCAAAGAACTGCAATATTATTCAATTAATTCTATTTCAATATATTCAAAAAATACACCCAAGGGGAAGAGAAATATAAAAACTACATAAAAAGTGCACAATATACCATGATTCGTATTATTACCATTAAATACAAAATTCTTTATTTGTCAAAAATATACAATCATTGAAACTTACTTTCCTATAATAATAATGAAAAAATGCAAACACGAAAAAAACCATTGAACTTTAGCATTTTTTTTTAAATCCAATTTTATATAGCGCCTATCACAATCAGGAGAATACACATGGTGCTGGCATCAGTAATGAAAATAGTCAATGACTGAAACTTACCATAGGTAGTAAGCGAATGAGTTTTACTTGCCGTATAATTCAAATTTGTTGAATTTAGGAATAATATCGCAATAAAGTGAAAAAATAATATAAAAGAACTGCAAGATTATTCAATTAATTCAATTTCAATACATTCAAGGGGAAGAGAAATATAAAAAGTACATAAAAATACATAAAAAAGTGCACAATATATTTTTTTTCGCACTGTAGTGCCTATAACAGTACTAGAGGGTCCTGGGTTAAAGTTTATTCCAATTTGTTTTCTAAATGTTCACAGAGGTTGTCTGCAGAGGTTGTCTGTTCTCTCATTCTGAATAAACTAATTATTTTCATTTTTCCTATTTGAGCACTCACAAATATATAAATCATTATATATAATGAAAAAATACAAACACGAAAAAAACCATTGAACTTTAGCATTTTTTTAAAAATCCAATTTTATATAGCGCCTATCACAATCAGGAGAATACACAAGGCGCCGGCATCAGTAATGAAAATAGTCAATAATTGAAACTTACCATAGGTAGTAAGCGAATGAGCTGCATTTGCCGTATAAGAATCCTTAGTAAGTTGGCAAACATATGCAGCATCAGGATTTGCTTCACCGGTAAATGAAACTCTTGTAACTCCATTTGATTTTGTGCGTCCAGTTTCTGCAGCAGGTTGACTGTCAATAAGGAACTGAATGGTAGTGCCAGTTACATCACCTTGAATGTCACATTGAAATGTGGACATCTGACCTGGATTAACTTTTGTGTTAGAAATTGAAATTATTCCTAGAGTAGCAAATAAAAACAGGAATAAAAGATATATAAACATATATAAATTATGATAAAAAGATATTGCCTCTTGTAAGAGTTATATTTGATAATTGCTATTGTTTGTTTGTTTATTGTTTTTATTTTTTTCTTACCTTAACAGAGATGAATATTCAATAGCAAGCTACTATTCTCCCATAGAGTCCAGTAAGGGCAAATAAATTTTTAAAAAGTTCGAAATTGAGGTTCAGCATTTGAGTTTTTTTTTACTACAACAAAAAATATTTTTTTAATGAACTAAAAAGGTCCAGCTTATCTTGCGACGGTAGGCTTTTTTTCGCACTGTAGTGCCTATAACAGTACTAGAGGGTCCTGGGTTAAAGTTTATTCCAATTTGTTGTATAACCCTACTACTTTTTGTTTTCTAAATGTTCACAGAGGTTGTCTGCAGAGGTTGTCTGTTCTCTCATTCTGAATAAACTAATTATTTTCATTTTTCCTATTTGAGCGCTCACAAATATATAAATCATTATATATAATGAAAAAATGCAAACACGAAAAAACAATTGAACTTTAGCATTTTTTTAAAAATCCAATTTTATATAGCGCCTATCACAATCAGGAGAATACACAAGGCGCTGGCATCAGTAATAAAAATAGTAAATAATTGAAACTTACCATAGGTAGTAAGTGAATGAGTTGCATTTGCCGTATAAGAATCCTTAGTAAGTTTGCAAACATATGCAGCATCAGGATTTGCTTCACCAGTAAATGAAACTGTTGTAACTCTATTTGATTTTGTGCGTCCAGTTTCTGCAGCAGGTTGACTATCAATAAGGAACTGAATGGTAATGTCAGTTACATCACCTTGAATGTCACATTGAAATGTGGACATCTGACGTGGATTAACTTTTGCGTTAGAAATTGAAATTATTCCTAGAATAGCAAACAAAAACAGGAATAAAAGGTATATAAACATTTATAAATTATGATGAAAAAGATATTGCCTCTTGTAAGAGTTATATTTGATAATTGTTATTATTTAAATGATTTTAATTTTTTTTCTTACCTTAAACAGAGATGAATATTCAATAGCAAGCTACTATTCTCCCATAGGGTCCAGTACGGCCAAATTAAAAAAAAATATTGTGTTGGCCACACCCGACCGACCCAAAATTTGAGTTTGTTTTTTTTTTTACTACAAGGAAAAATTTTTTTTTAATGAGCTAAAAAGGCTGGAATAGGCTTATCTTGCAACGGTAGGCAATGTGACAGTGTTATGCAATCGTTTTGCTCTTCAATATAGATTTTAAAATGGTCTTTGTTGTATGTTTGTGTATTGTCTACTTTTAGCATAAACACAATACTGGTTTACAAAAAAAACATTTTTTTACAAAATTTCCTACAGACCTACCTGTTTTTTTGGATTTCCCCAAAAAGTTGGCCAACACAAGAATTTGTTTTAATGGTCTAAACAAAGTCTAATTTTACAGTAAGGCTTAAGGGAATTGAGCTGTTCTGACAAGATGTACCCAGGATGTAAAAATTAAATAAACCATGTAACTGTTATTTAAACTGGGATAGGTGTTCAGTATTAAGCTATTGGTAATTGTTGAACTATTAACAAATGGATCTAATCAATTGAATATAACAAAACTGAATGAGGCATACATTATAATGAAAATAATATAAAAAAAAGTATAAGATAGACATAAAATGAGATGGATGTAGTTGATAGCTGAATTATCATACTGTACGTGATACTGTCTAAAACTGCATTAAAATGGGTCGGAGGGCCAAAGTGAATTTTAGATTCAACTCCGAGGGCTGCACCCAAAACTTTGATGTTTCAGTGCACTTTTAAAAACCGTCATACACCGTTTTATGGCCGTGATATGCTAATTTTTACTATTACTTTTTGCCGGGATGAAAAAAAAACAAGGTGTTTTCCAGCCAAAGATGGTCGTCAGGCCGCACACTTAGGGCTTGTAATTCATTTTCACAGGCCGCAAAAAAAAAATCACTGTCGGGCGCATGTGGCCCGCGGGCCTACTCTGCCCACCTGTGGTTTACAAAAATGCTACTTAATGTTCAGTCCATGACTGCAACTAAACATTTACCATACCTGACCATCCTTATGGTATAGTTAAATTAGAGATTTATTTTGTTTACTATATATCATCATGCCTCTACAAAATGTATGTTGCTTTAAAAAAAATTATTGAAGTAGATTTTCCGTACCTGTAGTGCAGGTGTTTCCTAACCAATTATCAAGGCATCCGCCATCACATCCAGTTTCATGGTGACAAGAGGCAGAGTCACAATAGCAAGTCAAGGCACAATAATAATCATAACTCCTAGATTGACAGGCTATACAAATTCACCAAAATATTGTAAAACACTGTGTACATATTAAGAGTAGGACCATTAACTGAAATAACGTGTGTCTGGCAAAGACTTTCACTTAATCTATTCACAGAGATTACTTGAATCAGTAGTGAGCTGTTGTGAGTGATGCTGAGATGGATGATTTATATCTTTGTGAGTGCTCAAATAGGAAAAATAAAAACAATTAGTTTATCCAGAACGAAAAAACACACAACCCCTGTGAAAACGAAAAGTAGTAGGGTTGTATGACAAATTGGAATAAACTTTAACCCTTTACCCCCTGGTTATAGGCACTAAAATGCGAAAAAAAAATCATTATTATCTAATATAAATAAAGGCTTATAATGTACACACTAACAGGTGGACCTATGATATTATAAATTAAACAAAGCAAAATAGTATTTATTAGAGTAGGAATGCTCAATTTTCTTTGAAATGTAAAGGTACTGACATTTGGAAGAATTAAAAAATGTTATTTTCTTTTAAATACTTCTTGTAGCTGCAGCAACTTTTGGCTCTGCAAGTTTACCTAAGAGTTGCTGATTAATGCACTGGTTCTAAATTTTCTCCCAACATCCCACCTTCTAAAATTACAATACTTCCTATTATTTCTATGATTTAGTATGGCCTAACAATATCAACAGAATTTGATAATTTAATTATTTGTTTTTAATTCATTTGTGAAGAAACTGTTGTTTTAAAAACTTCCTTATCCTTCCACTTTACACTGTACTTACCTTCACAAAATGGACTGTCATATGTATGATATCCTTTTGCACATTCTCCATTACTACATACACCTGTATTCTTATCACATTCAACATTATCAAGACAATGACAAATTAATGTACAAGATGAGTCAAAATAACCAACAGGACAAGTGCTTGGAACTGCAAAAAAAGAAGAAAAAAAAAACAGTCAAGTTAAAAAAACAACTATGTATATTATGCTAATACAATTATAAATTATGTGAATAAATGTTTACAGATTAAAATTAAACAATGGAGAATATTAAAGGTTTCTATTCAACAAGATATACGTGACTTTTGAAAACATTTACTATTTTAAAATTAAAAAAATAACAACAATGAAAATTATCAGTTATCACAATAATTATATAAATACCAGTAAAAACAATATATATTTCTAAAGCACTACCTTGGCAGTTGCTTCCAGACCATCCAGGTGCACAAGTACCTGACAAACACTCTCCAGTATACTGGTTACAGCCTCCTGACGCACAATGACAATCCTGACTGCAACCCGCACCAAACTTACCAAAGCCACAATCTGATGTTCAAAGGAAATATTAAAGGTGCAATTGGATGAATTAACTTAATGGAAAACACCTTGTGCATTCTTATCATTTTTATATTAAAAACACCCTACTGTATATTATAAATAATTTATAATAAAAACAGTCAATAAATAATCATGAAATTGTGAAAACACAATCTATAAAATGAATGTACTGTTGATTACCATGGTAGTGGCTGTACTTCACCTGCTACATGTCCCCAGGAACCTAATCCGAATTTTCTTGTTGCTTTATAACAAAGGATTGTATACATTTACATTAAACATTTTCACATGTATATTTTAATTACCTGCATAACCACAGTTAACTTTTATTTTAGTATGCACCAATACAAAAAAACCACAATGTTATTGCATAAAACAAACAAAGATAATAATTTCTTTAAAATAAAATATATTTTAACACAGTATCTCTTTAACATAAACAATTAGGTATAGTGATTTTTTCTTTTGGTCAAAACATATAATTATGTTTTCCCACGATACTGGTTACATAAATAATCAGCACAATGTAAATGCTTTATCAAGACAATTTATTCCAAATTATTAAATTTTATTTATCTATTTATATTTCTGGGTGACGAGGAGACAAGCAATTAACCACATATACTCTTGCTCACAACCTCAATATTGCAGGTTTACCACATGCTGTGACTTATAACTAAATGATATATGGTTTAACGAATACATAAATGTACATTTACCTGTTAAACAATCAAGACCAGTATAACCTGTTACACAGTCACATCCATATGGATTAGGTAAGCAAAACTGAAAGCCTTTACATGCATCTTGGGGATTTTCTATCCTTCTTGTACATTTAATTTCACAGGTAATTCCAAATGTATTGCCACCACAAGCTAAATCAAAAAATAATCAATAGATTATCATTGCATTTTATATACAAAGTGTGTTTCAAATAACTGAAGTCAAGCTAATGTCTTTAAAATAATGACTTAGTTATCAAAAAATGCTGGCTCATTATTATGCAGTGCCAGACAATTTGTTCATAGGCAACTAAATTTAATGCTACCTATTAAAATCTTATAAGAAAATTCCCATATGTTAGATTTCCAGAGCAGATTTTATTGGTGTTAATTGAATGAGATATTTTATATTTATGACATAATGGAGAGCCCTAACATCGGTGCTGGTTCGTGATGCTCCATGTCCAGGGTTAGGTTTGAACCAAGTCTTTTCATAGGACTTAAACCAGTTCACTTTTGTTAAGTGTCCACATCTGGCTAGCGTGCACTTCAAATAACTCCAGGCACATCTTTTGGAAAGAGTAGGGAACTCAACCCGATGCGGGTGGTTCATTTCAGCCCCTTTCATTGTGGAATGACGTGAACATAAAGCTACTAAGCCCCTCATTATGGCAGCTACTGTTCAGTAGTATTAGCGAGCGTGTGCAATTCAGCACAATGACTCTGCAAGTCATACCTTTACCAAATATGCCAAAACACACAAATCATAAGTGATGTTGTTGGACTGATAGCGAGAACTGATATACGCCAGATTCTTGAAGGCCTGTAAAAAATAATGGAATCGTCTAACCCAGGCTTATGTTACTGTGATGGATCGGAAAGTTTTCCGTTATTTCTTTTTTTCTTTATCGTTATTGGTGGCGCATTGCATTGCTATTGCTATTGTTTTTGTTTTATTGGTATTCGCATGTACATTTGCATACCAGGTTGAGAATATAATGCATTGGCTGTGTGAGTGTTGTATCGACAGAAGGTTTTTGGTTTATGTCGGAGTAAGACGTTGTTTGTTTGTTAAGATGAATCTTGTCTGATACTATCGATATTGTGATATATTTCTAATAATAGTGTGCGATTATATGCAGTAATATTATTGATTATAATGACTGTTGCTAGTTAAATTGATAAAATTATATATTTAATTTGTAATTAATAATGATACTGTTAAGTAATGCATGCCTAGTTGGTATTCTGGTCTTGCTTATCAGAATAGGCCTACAGACGGAATCTACTGTTGAAAATCGGTACAATGTATGCGTTTACCAATGATTTAATTAATCTTTGTTTTAATACGTCTAGTTTCGTCCTGTGGTGACGTGTGGTATTAAGAGTGTTTGCTATGCCATGAAGTTAGTTCTATGAATT
>NW_022737486.1:47384-50979 GCF_011630105.1 Anneissia japonica
ATATATATATATATATATATATGTGTATGTGTATATATATACCATAATGTAATACGGTAGCTTTATGACATTCAAGTGACAATGTTATAGTGAGTGCATTTGAATTGTGAATGCTATAATTAATTAGTTAATTGTTGCAATTGTTAATTATTGTGATAATGATATATTTATATAATTATATTTATGAATATGCTATTATATATTATAGGGTTTTTTGTTTGTATCGGATGGTGAATACCTGCGTTACTGTGTGTATACCTGCGTTACTGTGTGATACCTGCATTACTGTGTATATCTGCGTTACTGTGTATGTCGGAATAAAAGAAAAGATAGTAAATGCAGTCTGGTCTCAAAACATATTTTGTTCTTTTGAATGGGTATTTGGTCTCATCCACCAAACGTCAGTGGTCGAATCCGGACTAAATCAATACTGAGGCTTCCCGAACCACGACATTACGCAACCAGCCTCATTTCTTTTCGCAGTGAGTGTGTAGCTTACCTGTGAAGAAAAGCCTCATACTTTCTTCCGTTGTGTTATTTGCCTATAAGCAATCGTTGCATTTGTTTCCCACGATTGCTTAATGTCTTTTCAGAAGACTGTATGCTTTGACTGCAGGGGTCTAGGCCTAGTCCAAAGATTGACAGCCCCCTGTCAATCATGTGACCAGGGGTCACTTTGGGAGGGGTGGGCATGTGACCAGAGGGTCGCATTGGGAAGTGTGGGCATATACACTTTTTTTTTATAAGAACCAGTAAAATTTTGCCTAGGCTCAGTGTTCTTATATTTTGGCAACTGATTTCAGGCTCAAAATGTTCTTATTTTGTTCTTATGTTACACACTTTTAAAACATACAAATGTATTTGTACCAGTATACTGTACTGGAATGTAGGTAAAAATTCCCCAGGAAAACTGGCCCTGAAAAAAAAGGCCACTGAAAAAACGTCCCCAGAAAAGGTATACACCTCCTGTACAGTATTATAGAGGGTATTACAAAGTCACACCTACTGCACATAAGGTACAGTAGGCCTACAGATATATTTTTTGGTTTTTCTATTTTTTTTTTTTTTTTTTTTTTTTTATAAAAATCTCATTGGACATTTTACCTCAGCCTCAATTTGTTCTTATTTTGTTCTTAATTTTTAAGAAATTTCAGCCTCAGTGTTTTTATAAAATGTGTTCTTATAAAAAAAAAAGTGTAACATATGAGTTATATACACCTGGGCTAGATGATTCCATTATTTTTCGTGGGTAATTCCTTTAGAAATCTGGCTGATATCATTTCATAAGGTATTAAGTATTTTCAAGAAATAGAGAAGAATTAAAATTGAAAGTAACTTAAAATTGTTTCAACTTACTTTCCATACAGTTTTCTCCTTTAAACCCTGGTGGACAAACACATTTCCCTGTCTCATCATCACATACACCACCATTATAACAATTATTACAAATGCCTGTACATCGAGGTGCACCATATCGGCCAGCAGGACAGCCTGAATGAAATAAAATATTAGATGATTGATTTACAAATTGAAATTGTTTCTTTGGGTTTTATCTTCCTTAAGGTGGCTTAAAAACCAAAATGGCGAGGAGGGGGAAAAACTGACTAAATTGAGGCAGAATGAATGTACTACATCTACAGATGTGTGTTCATTCATATGTGATTACATAACGTGAGGACGCCTCTTGGAAACTACTAGTAGCACATACAGCATTTGAGAGGGATATATGTCACTATGGAAGCTGAATGTGGTTACACCCAAAGAGGCATAGTTCTGTCAGTGTGGGGGGATGCATGTGTGTTGGTGGTATACTTAAGTGATGCTGAATGTACCTACTGTACCCCAAGAAGCAATACACTATACAGTAGTTCAGTTAGGACGGGGTGTACATTTCACTAAATGTCCTAATAAAATAACGTCACTACCCCAAAATGCATAACCGATGTAATCAATAAAATGTACCAATCAAACAACAAAAAATAAAACATTTCTTGAAGGTTGGCATGGCAAAAATAATTTAAATTTTAGTACACCATGTATCAATGATTTTTGAGAAATATGTAAGTATAACATTTATGACCGAAAGTCTAATTGAACGGGTTGAGTAGGGCCTATGGTGCTTTTAGACAACACAATATCATGAGGTGCAATTTATTGCAGTAGCAAATACCAGCGTTTTAGTAGAAAACTAAGAGTGGACGATAGACATTTTAAGGGTGGGTGCGGTAGGTGATAGCATTAATAAAATACTTTTTGTACAAATTGAGATAACATTTTATCATTGATCCCTTAGATATTCCTAGAATAAAAAATGATTTTGTGTAATTAATTCTAGAAATTAAATAACAATAACCAACCTCTCACAAGAAGTTCAATAAACGAATGTTTGTAGTCATCCCTTTGTCCCTCTAAGTAAAGTTCATACATGCCGCCATCTTCAACGCTCACACTATTGAAAGTTAAGCTTGAATCATGATAAAGGTTCTTGTAGCTGTCTCTTATACACATCTAGATGTGTATAAGAGACAGATATTAATGCATGCGTCGTGCAACCACGCTCCACCCTCGAATTATTTATAACGGATGCTTGTGGGCATCTCTTTTGTGATTTTGTTAACCCCACACCTACGATAATTTTTAACAATTGCTATATCAACCATTTAACAATTATCAACCTCCACCAGTAAGTTAATACTGAAATTACTCTTAGCAGTCCCCGTATTGATTGGGGCAGCTATCACGGTTTGTTCACTGTATACCGTAAAACCTCGAATTGAAGCCCTGGGCTTCTTTTTGTTTTTTTCTTTTCTTTTCTTTCTTTCTTTTTTGGTTTTTTTTGTTTGGTTTTTTTTTGGCAAACTTCGGATGGGCTTCTTTTCGAGGTTACTTTTTCAAAGTGAGGAGGGGTTGGGGCTTCTTTTCAAAATGAATGCTGTAAATTTTGTGAATTTGTATTATAAAACAATAAATAAGGCCTCTGTAACATATCAATCTGTATCATGAAGTGGATGGCATTATAAATCACCTACTCAGTGTATAAACCAAGCTTGTTTTTAATTTATTTTGCTTTCTGAAATTCATGTAAGTTAAATGTTTGTATTGTACTATCTCGAAAAGAAGCGTATGATAACTTGAAAAGAAGCCCATGGGCTTCTTTTCGAGATGGGCTTCTTTCGAGAATCATTTTGCAAACTGAGTTAGGGGTGGGGGGCTGCAATTCGAGATGGGCTGCATCTTGAGATTAAGCCCACTGGGCTTCAATTCGGGGTTTTACGGTATCGAAAGACGCAAAATCGATGGCATGCATGAAGTAGGCCCCTATTTGTCTGTTTTAATAGGCCTACCATAGGGCCATGACCCAGCTTATCCCATGATGAGGTCTGTGGACAATCAGGGGCCTTCCTTGTTTCACTAACGATGCTTCCTAATGAGACGTGGATATGTTTTTCAGTCAAATCCTCTGGTGTTCTCAGAGGATTTGAACTCAGGACCCTGGGATTGAAAGACAAGCTGCAAGCATCTTAATCACCAAGCTATGTCTTCATTATAGTATTATTAGGCATGATACGTTGACCGAAGACATGCTACTTTCACA
>NW_022737486.1:62535-67225 GCF_011630105.1 Anneissia japonica
CATTTTGGGAAACTAGATCTACATTTTGAGAAATTTACGCCTACGTTTTGATAAATCAGACATTGAATTTTGCAATTACATTTTGATTTTAACATGGACTTTTGCTGCGTATGGCACCCCATATAAGTCCAGTGTACGCCCAGTACATCCTTCGGGTAAAGTAGGTGGTTACCCCTGATTACTGGTCCATTCAGTCCCCTGTTGTTTAATGGATGTGCCACGTAAGATAGTGATTAAGGTCGCTGATTGGCATATCCTTGGCGCTCGTGTCTAAAGAAATGAAAATGAAATAGTAATTTAATGGTACAGTAAATGCAAACTGATGGCGTACAAAGACGAACTGTCCGGTTTGCACCAGGAACTACCGAAAAAAGAGTAGCGTATAAACACAAATGATTAAATAAATTAAATGGGAAATCCTTTCTACACGTCGGAAACATTTTAGACCAAGGCCCCATAAAATTGTTTTTAATTAGTATATCACCCACTCACTCATCACTTTTGGTGAAATTCTGATATTTTTCTTTTTCAATCAACATATATTTATATTTCAAATGGTCGTTTTTCCATCTTTTTTCACTTGAACAGCAGTTTAGGATTTCTTGCAAATATGTTTACTGGTACAACAAAAACATATTTTTTAAATATAAATTTGATTCCATTCTTATGACTTTTTATATGTGTCCATTGATTTACTTGTGAACATCGGTAAAATGGGGCAAAAAAAAAAACAAAAAAAAACAAGAAAACAAAAACAAAAACAAAAAACCTTCCTCGCTCATCAGTTTTTATTCTTTGAGATAGGTTGATAGACTAATAAATTAATAATTTTTATGGGGCCTAATCCTGATGTATAGATCTATTCATAGACTCGTTGCCATCACATCCTCTGACATAAAATTCGATACTGGTTCCTCTAGGTCATCCCCAGCTCGAAAAATCAGAAAGATACGTGCCAATACAAACATATACACATTTTCTTTTTTCCCACAAACAATAAATTACTGGCATTAACTTTACGTCTCGATTACCAATCTATTCCTTTGCGAGTTCAAAACAGTAAAAATAATAAGTCTTCATACACAGGCAGGAAAAATTACAATATATCGACAAAAGATTGTTAAATATGTTTACATTTTACATTATTTTTTTTCATTTTTTTTACAGCTTCTGCCAATCCACACTTGACAATTCTTAATTTTGGGACACCTTTTAACAATGGTGGCCAGGTTCAGTGCGTGCCAACAGATAGTAGCACAACAATAACCATGGGAAAGGTGTTCAAAATATCTGCTAGTGACTCACTGACTGAAGCAGCTCTACAGAATCAAGGGGCATATGCTGGTGCTAAGAGACTATTCATACCCTATGATGGAAACTTCTTTGGAGTTTATTACTGTAAAGGTGTGCGTAATAGCGAAACAACCATTGTGGAAACTACAGTTGTGGATCTGAGTGGCGCATTTAGTTGTAAGCATTCAATTTATGTAGAAGATGAAATTAGTTCACTTCATTGGTAGTTTTAATGACACATCAAAATGTGTGGCTGTGTGTGGATAATAGTGGGAGCACTGTATTATTTATCTATTGATTATCATCAATTGGAAATCAATAAATTATCTCATACAGTACCGTATATCTTCATAAATGTTTAACTCGCAGTGTTTGAGCTCTCATTAACAAAATTGCAAAATAATGACCAAACTAAATTTGGCTAAATATTTTAAATCCAACTAAAAGGCTAATGAATTAAAATTCACTGTGTATATTATATTGTTTCTGTGCTAATCAAGCTTTGGCTATTCATTTTCATACTATTAAATTCCCTAAATTAACATTTTCCAGCTTAAACCCTGGACTCTGTATGAGTCAACTGTATTCAGGTAAAATTGAAAACCAAAGCTTGAATGTTAAATCAATTGTCTTAACAAAATGGCCTTTCATAAAAAAAAATAGTATTATGTTTACGATTTAATTTTTCAATAATTATATAAATAAATGATACATGGATTTATAAATCACCTTACTTTTCCAGCTGATGTTATACCAACAAACAAAAAAACAAGTATCACAGCTTCTGTTGGTGATTCTGTTACTGTATCTTTTGATGTAACGGGATCTGGTAATCACATTTGGAGGAAGGATGGTGAACTGCTAGATAACTACGAGAACCTTTATGATGATTCAAGCTTAACTTTTGATAGTGTAAGCATTGAAAATGGCGGCATGTATGAACTTTACTTAGAGGGACAAAGGGATTACTACAAACATTCGTTTATTGAACTTCTTGTGAGAGGTTGGTTATTGTTATTTAATTTCTAGAATTAATTACACAAAATCAGTTTTTATTCGAAGAATATCTAATGGATCAATAATAAAATGTTATCTCAATTTGTACAAAAAGTATTTTATTAATGCTATCACCTACCGTACCCACCCTTAAAATGTCTATTGTCCACTCTTAGTTTTCTACAGCTAAAACGCTGGTATTTGCTACTGCAATAAATTGCACCTCATAACATTGTGTTGTCTAAAAGCACCATAGGCCCTACTCAACCCGTTCAATTAGACTTTCGGTCATAAATGTTATACTTACATATTTCTCAAAAATCATTGATACATGGTGTACTAAAATTTTAATTATTTTTGCCATGCCAACCTTCAAGAAATATTTTATTTTTTGTTGTTTGATTGGTACATTTTATTGATTACATCGGTTATGCATTTTGGGGTAGTGACGTTATTTTATTAGGACATTTAGTGAAATGTACACCCCGTCCTAACTGAACTACTGTACAATGTATTGCTTCTTGGGGTACAGTAGGTACATTCAGCATCACTTAAGTATACCACCAACACACATGCATCCCCCCACACTGACAGAACTATGCTTCTTTTGGTGTAACCACATTCAGCTTCCATAGTGACTCTCAAATGTTGTATGTGCTACTAGTAGTTTCCAAGAGGCGTCCTCACGTCATGTAATCACATATAAATGAACACTCATCTGTAGATGTAGTACATTTATTCTGCCTCAATTTAGTCAGTTTTTCCCCCTCCTCGCCATTTTGGATTTTAAGCCACCTTAAGGAAGATAAAACCCAAAGAAACAGTTTCAATTTGTAAATTAATCATCTAATATGTTATATCATTCAGGCTGTCCTGCTGGCCGATGGGGTGCACCTCGATGTACAGGTGTTTGTAATAATTGTTATAATGGTGGCGTATGTGATGATGAGACAGGGAAATGTGTTTGTCCACCAGGGTTTCAAGGAGAAAACTGTATGGAAAGTAAGTTGAAACAATTTATAAGTTACTTTCAATTTTAATTCTTCTCTATTTCCTGAAAATACTTACCTTATGAAACGATATCAGCCGGATTTCTAAAGGAACTTACCCACGAAAAATAATGGAATCATCTAGCCCAGGTGTATATAACTTATCAACATTATGGTGTACGGTAAGAATGGCCCCGGAAAAAATGGCCCCGGAAAAAATGGCCCCGGAAATAATGGCCCCGGAAAAAATGGCCCCGGTAAAAATGGCCCCATATGACAGGTAGGTAAAAATGGCCCCAATAATCAAAATCTGAATTAAAACGGATTTTCTTGAGTCATTATATGCATTTTTTTTATCTTAACTAATTTAGTTTTTAAAAGGAATCGCCCCAATAATCAAATTCTGTAACACACAATTGATCCACATGCTTTAACTACTGTTTATTTGCATTGTTTATAACATGAAAAGTTAATTCATTTGATAGTTAACAAAAGTGAAGTTTGTGGTTATCTATGAGTTGCATATTTTGGTAAAGTACTGTATACTGTATGTCATTCCTCTACTTTGTTAGTGAAATAACGTTTTTAAAACTTTTATTTCTACTATCAAAAGATGTTATTCAATGGCCATTGTTTTTCAATTATCTCTCAGAACATTATTGGCATCTGCTGTACTTAAAAAACAAATGCTTTTAAAGAAATAAAAGAAATCACATATTGATCTGAGTTCAAAGGAAAAAATAAACTTATTTCTAAATTTACAATTTTCACCTATAAACCTCTTAATTTCACAAAAGAGTGGGTTCTTTTTCAAACAAATATATCCTGCCTAATATATGTGTGTTTAGATTAGATCTTTTGCTTTAACTTTGGTAACTGAGATCACTTTAGATACTATTTCTGTATAAACTATTTTTTTTTTCATATTACTGTAAACCTAATGGGTTTTGATAAATTTACTCTGCACTACGGAATTTCCAATAAAAAAAAAGAAAATTAATTAAAAAGACCATAGATTAAAAATAAGTAAGGCATAACATATTTTTATTTTTATTTTTTATTTTATAATGAAATTTAGTAAATCAAATTATTATTTGTGGCTTTTATTTATTAAATCAATTAAGAACATAATCTAAAAACAAAATTTAATGAAAGAAAGATCGACGTTTCGGGTCCATCATGGAACCATTCTCAAGATCAAGTAAATTGAAAAAAACTAAAAACAAAAATGCCAAGCAGTGACAGGAAGTAAGTAATTAATTTACATATCAATAGGGCCTACTTTGTGGAGCCACAATGGAGCTAAGCAATAATTAGCCCTTCTTAGCAGATTAACTAGATAAACAGTTTGGCTTTGACTGAATCAGTTTGTTTGTTAAGTGTAGGTTTCAGTTCTTTGATCCAAAGCATTT
>NW_022737486.1:67392-75776 GCF_011630105.1 Anneissia japonica
ATTGGGGCCATTTTTACCTACCTGTCATATGGGGCCATTTTTACCGGGGCCATTTTTTCCGGGGCCATTTTTTCCGGGGCCATTTTTTCTGGGGCCATTTTTTCCGGGGCCATTCTTACCTACATTCCAACATTATATGCCCACGCTTCCCAATGCGACCCTGTGGTCACATGCCCACCCCTCCCAAAGCGACCCCTGGTCACATGATTGACAGGGGGCTGTCAATCTTTGGACTAGGCCTAGACCCCTGCAGACAAAGCATACAGTCTTCTGAAAAGACATCAATATACCCTACCCTATTCAGACTACACTCTCTTGCGATCGGTTGCGATGTAATCGGTGGTAATCCAAAACTGATTACTCCCGATCGCTATCAACGAACGCATTCAGACCAACACAAACAAACTTTACATTCTATGGCCTAGGCCTCCGGTGTCTAGGCCTATGTTGCCTGACCTCAGCCGAACAGTCGACCTTGTGGAATTTGTTGTGTTCAGATTCCGTGGTAATCGGGAGTAATAAAGATTGTAGCACCCAATCGCAACGGGTAACAATTGCGATATCGATTACATATCGACTACTACTGGTGAGCTTTCACACACGATTTTACTTTGCGATTGGGTGTCGCAATTGCTACAACCGATCGCAATGTGATGCTAGTCAGTCTGAATGAGGTATTAGGCAAATAACACAACGGAAGAAAGTATGAGGCTTTTCTTCACAGGTAAGCTACACACTCACTGCGAAAAGAAATATGAGGCTGGTTGCGTAACATAAGCCTGGGTTAGACAATTCCATTATTTTTTACAGGCCTTTAAGAATCTGGCGTAAATCAGTTCATCCAGTAAGTACAGTATCTCGCTATCGGTCCAGCAACATCACTTCTGATTTGTGTGTTTTGGCATATTTGGTAAAGGTATGACTTGCAGAGTCATTGTGTTGAATTGCACACGCTCGCTACTACTACTGAACAGTAGCTGCCATAATGAGGGGCTTAGTAGCTTTATGTTCACGTCATTCCACAATGAAAGGGGCTGAAATGAACCACCCGCATCGGGTTGAGTTCCCTACTCTTTCCAAAAGATGTGCCTGGAGTTATTTGAAGTGCACGCTAGCCAGATGTGGACACTTCACAAGAGTGAACTGGTTAAGTCCTATAAAAAGACTTGGTTCAAACCTAACCCTGGACATGGAGCATCACTAACCAGCACCGATGTTAGGGCTCTCCATTATGTCATAAATATAAAATACCTCATTCAATTAACACCAATAAAATCTGCTCTGGAAATCTAACATATGGGAATTTTCTTATAAGATTTTAATAGCTAGCATTTAATTGCCTATGAACAAATTTATCAATTTGAAAACTAAATCATTTTAAAGACATTAGATTGACTTCAGTTATTTGAAACACATTTTATATATAAAATGCAATGATAATCTATTGATTATTTTTTTGATTTAGCTTGTGGTGGCAATAGATTTGGAATTACCTGTCAAATTAAATGTACAAGAAATACAGCTAATCCCCAATATGCATGTAAAGGCAATCAGTTTTATATAATAATAATAATAATAATAATAATAATAATTTATTGATTTATTTCTTGATTTACTGTAGCTTGTGGTGGTAATAGATTTGGAATTACCTGTCAAATTAGATGTACAAAAAACGAAGCTGATCCAAAAGACGCATGTAAAGTCCATCAATTTTGCTTACCTAATCCATATGGATGTAGCTGTATAACAGGTTATACTGGTCTTAAATGTCTAACAGGTAAATGTACATTTATGTATTCGTTAAACCATATATCATTTAGTTATAAGTCACAGCATGTGGTAAACCTGCAATATTGAGGTTGTGAGCAAGAGTATATGTGGTTAATTGCTTGTCTCCTCGTCACCCAGAAATATAAATAGATAAATAAAATTTAATAATTGGGAATTAATTGTCTTGATAAAGCATTTACATTGTGCTGATTATTTATGTAACCAGTATCCTGGGAAAACATAATTATATGTTTTGACCAAAAGAGAAAAGCACTTTACTTAATTATTGTTTATGTTAAAGAGATACTGTGTTAAAATATATTTATTTTTAAGAAATTGTCTTTGTTTGTTTTATGTAATAACATTGCAGTTTTTTGTATTGGTGCATACTGTATAAAATAAAGGTTATGCAGGTAATGTAAAATATACATGTGAAAATATAAATTTAATGTAAATGTATACAATCCTTTGTTATAAAGCAACAAGAAAATTCGGATTAGGTTCCTGGGGACATGTAGCAGGTGAAGTACAGCCACTACCATGGTGATCAACAGTACATTAATTTTATAGATTGTGTTTTCACAATTTCATGATTATTTATTGACTGTTTTTATTATAAATTATTTATAATATACAGTAGGGTGTTTTTAATATAAAAATGATAAGAATGTACAAGGTGTTTTCCATTAAGTTAATTCATTCAATTGCACCTTTAATATTTCCTTTGAACATCAGATTGTGGCTTTGGTAAGTTTGGTGCGGGTTGCAGTCAGGATTGTCATTGTACGTCAGGAGGCTGTAACCAGTATACTGGAGAGTGTTTGTCAGGTACTTGTGCACCTGGATGGTCTGGAAGCAACTGCCAAGGTAGTGCTTTAGAAATATATATTGTTTTTACTGGTATCTTCATAATTATTGTGATAACTGATAATTTTTATTGTTGTTGTTTTTTTTTTATTTTTAAATTAGTAAATGTTTTCAAAAGTCACTGATATATCTTGTTGAATAGAAACCTTAAATATTCTCCATTGTTTAATTTTAATCTGTAAATATTTATTCACATAATTTATAATTGTATTAGCATAATATACATAGTTGTTTTTTTACCTTGACTGTTTTTTTTCCTTCTTTTTTTGCAGTTCCAAGCAATTGTCCTGTTGGTTATTTTGGCTCATCTTGTACATTAATTTGTCATTGTCTTGATAATGTTGAATGTGATAAGAATACAGGTGTATGTAGTAATAATGCAGACTGTGCAAAAGGATATCATAAATACGACAGTCAATTTTTTTGTGAAGGTAAGTACAGTGTAAAGTGGAAGGATAAGGAAGTTTTTAAAACAACACTTTTTCTTCACAATTGAATTAAAAACAAATAATTAAATTATCAAATTTTGTTGATATTGTTAGGCCATACTAAATCATAGAAATAATAGGAAGTATTGTAATTTTAGAAGGTGGGACGTTGGGAGAAAACCTGAAGTGGGAACCAGTGCGTTAATCAGCAACTCTTAGGTAAACTTGCAGAGCCAAAAGTTGCTGCAGCTACAAGAAGTATTTAAAAGAAAATAACATTTTTTAATTCTTCCAAATGTCAATACCTTTACATTTCAAAGAAAATTGAGCATTCCTACTCTAATAAATACTATTTTGCTTTGTTTAATTTATAATATCATAGGTCCACCTGTTAGTGTGTACATTATTAGCCTTTATTTATATTAGATAATAATGATTTTTTTTTAGTGCCTATAACCAGGGGGTACAGGGTTAAAGTTTATTCCAATTTGTCATACAACCCTACTACTTTTCGTTTTCTAAATGTTCACAGGGTTGTCTGTTTTTTCGTTCTGGATTTAAAACTAATTGTTTTTATTTTTCCTATTAGAGCACTCACAAAGATATAAATCATCCATCTCCGCATCACTCACAACAGCTCACTACTGATTCAAGTAATCTCTGTGAATAGATTAAGTGAAAGACTTTGCCAGACACACGTTATTTCAGTTAATAGTCCTAGCTATTTCTTAATATGTACACAGTGTTTTACAATATTTTGGTGAATTTGTTATGTATAGCCTGCCAACCTAGGAGCTGTGGTTACTCTTGTGCCTTGACTTGCTATTGTGACTCTGCCTCTTGTCACCATGAAACTGGATGTGATGGCGGATGCCTTGATAATTGGTTAGGAAACACCTGCACTACAGGTACGGAAAATCTACTTCAATAATTTTTTTTAAAGCAACATACATTTTGTAGAGGCATGATGATATATAGTAAACAAAATAAATCTCTAATTTAACTATACCATAAGGATGGTCAGGTAAGGTAAATGTTTAGTTGCAGTCATGGACTGAACATTAAGTAGCATTTTCGTAAACCACAGGTAGGCAGAGTAGGCCCACAGGCCGCATGCACCCGACAGTGATTTATTTTTGCGGCCCGTGAAAATGAATTACAAACCCTATGTGTGCGTCCTGACAACCATCTTTGGCTGGAAAACACCTTGTTTTTTTTTTCATCCCGGCAAAAAGTAATAGTAAAAATTAGCATATCACGGCCATAAAACAGTGTATGACGGTTTTTAAAAGTGCACTGAAACATCAAAGTTTTGGGTGCAGCCCTCGGAGTTGAATCTAAAATTCACTTTGGCCCTCCGACCCATTTTAATGCAGTTTTAGACAGTATCACGTACAGTATGATAATTCAGCTATCAACTACATCCATCAGGGGCGGATCCAGAAATGTCCAAAAAGGGGGGGCCGAAGGGGGGCTGAAAGTTGGGCCGATTGAGACAACACTATCGTAGGGGGTCTGGGGGCATGCCCCCGCGAAATTTTTGTGTTCTAGACGCCCGAACATAACATTTGAGGCATTCTTAGCCATCATTTTTTTCCTTTTCTCTCTTTTTTCCGCTTTTTTTTTCTTTTTTTACCTCCCAAAAGGGGGGCCCCGGGCCGGGCCGGCCCCCCCCCCCTAAATCCGCCCCTGTCCATCTCATTTTATGTCTATCTTATACTTTTTTTATATTATTTTCATTATAATGTATGACTCATTCAGTTTTGTTTTATTCAATTGATTGGATCCATTTGTTTATAGTTCAACAATTACCAATAATAAAGTATTTATTTAAAGCAACATTCGGGAGCTTTAGATTGGTGGTTAAAATAAAAAGCTTTGCTAATTTGGCTGAACAGGTTGAAGCCACTGTGTGTACTTTGGTTCAATTTTATCCCCTACTCTCCTATTTGTTTCATTTCGAGGGTCAATAGTGCACAGTTTTTCACATTAAAGAACACAGTAAACTCTTTGTTAAAGAGAAGGGGACTGTCTCCTGGTGTTCTGTCCAATTCAACACCAGATGGACCCTACTGTAAGTCTTAGGTTGGTTATATCCTAAGTTTATTAAGGGAATCTAATCTAAGTTTGGCTTCTAATTTTTTGGTCCAGGAGGTGCAAATCTTCTCAACATTAAAACAGCTCCACTCCATAAGCTTCATAATACTGGGCCATGTGGGAAAACAATAGCTTAATACTGAACACCTATCCCAGTTTAAATAACAGTTACATGGTTTATTTAATTTTTAACATCCTGGGTACATCTTGTCAGAACAGCTCAATTCCCTTAAGCCTTACTGTAAAATTAGACTTTGTTTAGACCATTAAAACAAATTCTTGTGTTGGCCAACTTTTTGGGGAAATCCAAAAAAACAGGTAGGTCTGTAGGAAATTTTGTAAAAAAATGTTTTTTTTGTAAACCAGTAATGTGTTTATGCTAAAAGTAGACAATACACAAACATACAACAAAGACCATTTTTAAATCTATATTGAAGAGCAAAACGATTGCATAACACTGTCACATTGCCTACCGTTGCAAGATAAGCCTATTCCAGCCTTTTTAGCTCATTAAAAACAATTTTTTTTCGTTGTAGTAAAAAAAAAAAAAAACTCAAATTTTGGGTCGGTCGGGTGTGGCCAACACAATAATTTTTTTTAATTTGGCCGTACTGGACCCTATGGGAGAATAGTAGCTTGCTATTGAATATTCATCTCTGTTTAAGGTAAGAAAAAAATAAAAACATTTAAACAATAACAATTATCAAAAATAACTCTTACAAGAGGCAATATCTTTTCATCATAATTTATATATGTTTATATACCTTTTATTCCTGTTTTTGTTTCCTACTCTAGGAATAATTTCAATTTCTAACGCAAAAGTTAATCCACGTCAGATGTCCACATTTCAATGTGACATTCAAGGTGATGTAACTGACACTACCATTCAGTTCCTTATTGATAGTCAACCTGCTGCAGAAACTGGACGCACAAAATCAAATAGAGTTACAACAGTTTCATTTACCGGTGAAGCAAATCCTGATGCTGCATATGTTTGCCAACTTACTAAGGATTCTTATATGGCAAATGCAACTCATTCACTTACTACCTATGGTAAGTTTCAATATTGACTATTTTCATTACTGATGCCAGCACCTTGTGTATTCTCCTGATTGTGATAGGCGCTATATAAAATTGGATTTTTAAAAAAATGCTAAAGTTCAATGGTTTTTCGTGTTTGCATTTTTTCATTATATATAATGATTTATATATTTTGTGAGTGCTCAAATAGGAAAAATGAAAATACTTAGTTTATTCAGAATGAGAGAACAGACAACCTCTGCAGACAACCTCTGTGAACATTTAGAAAACAAAAAGTAGTAGGGTTATACAACAAATTGGAATAAACTTTAACCCAGGACCCTCTAGTACTGTTATAGGCACTACAGTGCAAAAAAAAATATATTGTGCACTTTCTTATGTATTTTTATGTACTTTTTATATTTCTCTTCCCCTTGAATGTATTGAAATTGAATTAATTGAATAATCTTGCAGTTCTTTTATATTATTTTTTCACTTTATTGCGATATTATTCCTAAATTCAACAAATTTGAATTAAACGGCAAGTAAAACTCATTCGCTTACTATCTATGGTAAGTTTCAGTCATTGACTATTTTCATTACTGATGCCAGCACCTTGTGTATTCTCCTGATTGTGATAGGTGCTATATAAAATTGGATTTTAAAAAAAATGCTAAAGTTCAATGGTTTTTTTCGTGTTTGCATTTTTTCATTATTATTACAGGAAAGTAAGTTTCAATGATTGTATATTTTTGACAAATAAAGAATTTTGTATTTAATGGTAATAATACTAATCATGGTATATTGGCACATGGCACTTTTTATGTATTTTTATGTAGTTTTTTATATTTCTCTTCCCCTTGGGTGTATTTTTTGAATATATTGAAATAGAATTAATTGAATAATATTGCAGTTCTTTGATATTTTTTTAAAATTTATTGTATCATTTTTCCTCAATTCACCAAATTTTAAATTAAACTATTTAATATGTACTCAACATATCACACAGTGTAGTGGAATTATAATTATATTATTATATTTTATAACTAGTATTACCAACATACAATGGAAGACCACTATTTAATTAAACTATTTAATATGTACTCAACATATCACCCAGTGTAGTGGAATTATAATTATATTATTATATTTTATAACTAGTATTACCAACATACAATGGAAGACCAGCCGCAGAGACGATTACTGGATCATCAGTGAAATTGATGTGGAGGGAATGGAGTACCAGCAGTGGAGATAGTGGTGATCCTCCCATTATTGGATATGTTGTATATTACAAACAAAGATCTCTATCATCTGAGCCCTTTAGGCGAGCATTCCAGGTTAGCGGTCTTACAGCCACAGTGACTGGTTTACACTGGGAAGAAGCATATAAATTTGCTATAGCAGCTGTCAGGGAAGGTGCTGGGGGTGAAGGTCCAATGGGAAGTGTTAGGCCAACTACACCAACAGTTTGTGGAGGTAAATACACTTGAATAATCTAATTGGACAAAATGCAAACCCATTCTTGTTAGAATTTTTTTTTTCGTCACCGCGAAGACATCGTGCACCGTGATAAAAATTGAATTGTAATTGAAAATTACTTTTCGTAAAACAAGGTTAATAAGAACCTGAAGAAAGTTACTTTAAATACAATATTAAGTATGAACAATTAAGCAATTCCTTGAATCAATGAATCCTAATAATCTAAAAAAACTGAACGTTTAATATTTTGAAGACTCAAGGAACGAAATTAGATGTAGAGCCGCCGAGGCCGCCTCCTACTACTTGCCTAGGCCATATAGCCTAGAATAGTTATGAAATCATCCCAAGATTTTGACCTGTCTGCACTGACCAAAAAGTTAGTGACAGTGACTGTATTCTCTCTCAAATCCTTTGAAAAATGTTTATTTCTTTGACGAATGTGAAAAATTACAAACAAGTTCTTCTAACACAATACAAATTACAAAAAAGCCTAGGCCTAGTTATTCATCGTATCAGTACAGTACTGCTGATCAATGATGGCGCCAGGACCTGCCCGACGGAGGGGCTAAAGGCCTGGGGGAGGGGGCTAGTGGAGCAAATTGAGTCTCACTTGGCTGGAGGCCACCAGAGGCCGCCTAGGGCCTCCGGTGGGGGTCCAGGGGGAGAATTGTTATTACTTATTAGATAGGCATCGAGTTACTATAATATGACTTCATGTAC
>NW_022737486.1:76192-76280 GCF_011630105.1 Anneissia japonica
TTCTATCTTAAAAGACCTGGCCTGAGATTTATGGATTTAAGATTTTTTTAAATCACGCTTAGGCCTATGTGTTCTATTAGGCCTATGT
>NW_022737486.1:76286-84219 GCF_011630105.1 Anneissia japonica
ATGTATAACGTGTACTGATGCATATTTACATGTTTAGAAGTATTCATTTTGAGTGATCCCAGGAAAGAATTTGTATTGGCTCAAGAATAAGCTTTAAAATTTTAACACTGTGTACAAAGGGGGGGAGCCGCAGCTCCCACGGCTCCCCCCCCTGGATACGTCCCTGAAATGGCTGCGCACTTTTATTTCCACTTGTCAATCAAATAAATACCCACTATAAATTTTAATTAGAACTCATGAAACAAACATTATACAACCATTTTTCATGTAAATTAAGGTAATATAATTTTTTGAAGATTAAATTAAAATTTAAAACTACATTTTTTAATTAGGCAATTGCAAATATAAGGTCATCAATCAATCAATCAATCAATGTTTAATCTGTTTCCCTACTTTGATGGAAATTGCAGTTGATATCCATACATATATATCAGAATTCTCTTTTTACTAGTTTTTCTACAAATTCAGATAAACCATGTTTGTTAGCTTAAAATAGAACCTGTCTATAGCTTGAATCAGTCACTCCGGATTTCTTTCTTTCAGTTTTGTTTAATCAACAAAAATGTCATTTGTTTGCATCGGATCAAATTATTGTACTGATTCCAGCCTCTTTTCTATTATTAATTTAGATGACTTTTTTTTGGATAAATATTTCCCTAATCTGTAATTTTTCTCTTTAACATGTTCAACAAACATTATTTTGTTTATAATTTTTTTCCTTCCACACGATGAGTGTTGAACCTGTGTTCATTAAAGTATATCCTATAAAGCGGTTAATACAGACATGGACACGATCACTGAGAAAACTACAAAAGAATTAAATTATATCATAATGGGACTTTTTGTTTATATATATATTTAGAAAGTCTGTGCATAAAATAATATTTTTATAATTTTTTTCCTTCCAGGTTGAGGAGTCCAAGTGTTCAGCTGGTGTAGATCATTACACCATATCTTATAGACCTGTTAATACAGACATGCCCATGGTCACTAATGAAACAACAGAAGATTCTTATACAATAATGGGACTTGAAACATACACAGAATACAGCATCTCTGTAGCAGCAAGTAACAAAGATTCCCCTGGGATAGCAGGAGTGGTGCAAGTGTTCTCACCTGAAGAGAGTCAGTGCTTTTTCTAACCTCTATCCAGGCTATCAAGTTCTATGTGACAAATAACTGCTTTGCTTTATAATTATTCATGTGTGGTATGACATCATCATGTCCTTATATGGGTGAGATATGATGATATGACCATATACGGGCAAATCACAAAACACCTGATAAAGTGGACAGAGATTTATAAGTTTTAGACTAGTTTTAGTTGTACTAAAATGTTAAATATTAATGTTGAAAAACAATACACTTTTCTTAGATTTCACACTGTTTAAAGTTTAACAGATGGAATTCAAATTTAATTTTATTGGCAAATGGCAGAGCGATCAAAGCAGGGGTGCCACAACATATAGCTCGCAAATGGGTTGATGATCAAACATGTCTTCTTGGATTAGGACTATGAACATATTTACATATTTGGCTCATGTGCACTATAAAGAACAACTTTTGAAAGAACCTAGAATATCTTTCAAGACGAGTCTACTCCGATGCACTGGTCCTTACCTGTGGACAGGTGAGTGTATGGTACCAGTTTACCAGGTAGCTCGGACAGGAAGTGACCCTTTGTTTCCTTTTGATTACTTTACATGCTGACCTAATTAAAGCCATATTAACGTGGTTCTTAGCTCAAGTCACAAACCTGTCTATATTCACATTCTAATCTTTTAGAACCTCCGCCCCTAGATGTCTCAGCAGTACATGAGGGTACATACCTCACAGTTTCCGTAATGCCGTGTGAATCAATTGGCAATAATCTGTATGGGGACATAAAGGAGTATGATTTAAGATACAGATTAGCTGATAGTGATGAGGAGTGGATTGATGTAGCAATTACAAAAGGTCAAGGAAGCAATGGTTACAAAATAACAAGCCTAGAAACAGATGCAGACTATGAAGTCAGTGTAAGTAAAGCTGGTGCTTCTTTCAGTATACAGTATTAAATGATGTACACTGTTTAAATGATGATTTTGAATAATCATAACATTTTATTTTATGCTTGTTAGTGCATCTGCCACCATGAAATTAAGGAATTATTTAATTATTATTTAAGTGCTACTGTGAAATCCCCATTCAGAAATCGTATCAATCTTCCTCACAATATATAAAACATTTATCAATGCAATAGCTGAACTGCTTTCATCACTTTCCTTATGACTACAAAATAAAATTAAATTAGGATTATGTGTGTCCTATATGGTTTTTTTTTTATGGATCAACCCGTCGTGGCATGGGAATACAACGTTTATTTATCTGCCCGGGTACATGGTTATATTTTTTTTCCTTTTTTTACTATAAGCATCATTATTGATTTAGGTAATCTCTTTGATATTTATACTACCTGTCATTACATTTATATTCTGCAAGTGGTACATATATCTTAATGGTAATATGTGTCACAATTAGCGAGAAAATATGTTTTCATTCTAGGCTAGAGTTATCAACGGGGCAGGTGCTGGATACTGGAGCTGCTCTACCAAAGCAGTAACAGGTTCAAGTACAGGAACAGGTAGGCTTAATAGTTATGTATTTATTATTAAATAATCTAACATTGATAATGATATTTTTTTTATTTGTGTGTTTAGTAAACCTTAATGAATCAGTTCTTTTTAATAGTCAAGATTTGTTTTGCACCAAATTCAGTCACATCAGCCCCACCATGGTTGCAGATGAGGTTTTCATTTTTTATTTTTGGTATAGTACCTAAATGGTCAGATGTAAAATTTTATGAGTTTGATTATGTGTTTAAGGTACAGTAATGCTAGGGTACATTCAAAGGCTTTATATTTATGTTGATTTTTTTTTATGCATTCACAGGCCTGATTGAATTGCTTGCAGCCAGCGGTGGCGCCAGAAATTTGCCTACAAGGGGTCCGATATGCCCGACAGAGGGGTCCGAGCGAAGGGGCTGATGAACCACCGGTTGATGGCCCGGAATAAAAACTCCCTTTTAGGGTTCACAGGGCGAGTTTTCATTTAAACCACAATATTAGGAATTGGCAGTCAAAATAAGGTTATTTGGATAGGCAAATTATTATTTTTGATAAAGATGACCTAGTTGTGTGTCGGAGGACAGAGGTGTCAAGACCTGTCTGATGGGAGTGGGGGGAAAATAGCAGTCAAAATAACATTATAACCATCTCCCCCATCCCCACTGGCGCCACCACTGCTTGCGGCTTGTGGGCCAAATTTGGCCAGGGTCCCACTCGAGTATCCTAGTGTGTAGAATCAGTGGATTCGTCAAGCAGCACAGTAGAAATAATGGTAGATCTTGATCCCTGATTTAAAAAAATAACAGTTTTTAATCATTGTATAATATTGTAATTTTAGTACATTTATCATATTTATCATGCTCTTTCTCAATATCATATGCATTAATATTTGGTTAATGTGTTTTATAATTTATTAAATCTATCTACTTCATCACCACCCCAAGTTAATACCTTTAGAAATATAAAAA
Organism: Anneissia japonica; assembly: GCF_011630105.1. NCBI lineage: Eukaryota > Metazoa > Echinodermata > Crinoidea > Comatulida > Comatulidae > Anneissia > Anneissia japonica. The sequence goes on from NW_022737486.1 coordinate 79,861, forward strand.
GATAGAATAACTGTGTTTTTAGAATTATTACCAAAAAAAAAAAAAAAACCAAAAAAAAAAAAAACCTGGTGGGTTCATGGGGAGCATTTTTTTAATGGCTTTTAATAGGACGATAAAAAAGTACTTTTAGACCACAATAAATGATTTGAATGAATAAACTGATGAACGAACAAGAAATAAATGTTGGCGGCATCTGCTATCAAATTACACTTCTTTGGCATATTGACAGCAAAAGGAGTGGGGTCAAGAAAGGAGAATTCACATCACAGCCATGTTCCTACTAATCTTTTCACCACTTTACATTACTAATGTAATGTCAAGTTTTTAGGGACCTAAATCGGCATGGCTCTACAGGGTATGATCTCGTGAATAGACTTGGTAAGAAGAAGAGGAGCTGGGTTATGCATGCTCACTGGCTTCTACAGATATTAAAATGTCATTGCTATTTTAATGTTATTAATGTTAGTACAGTAATAGCGTTATTATTATTAACATTATTGTATAATACATGCTAATATTGAAGTGCATGCCATCGTGTTGGATTCAACACGATGGCGTGTATATCAATGGAGTATGTATTATATTATATCTGAGATTAATCAGTTGACCTTTCCGTATTATTATTATTATCATTATTATTATTATTATTATTATCATTATTATTATTATTATTATTATTACCTGTATTATTATTATGTTCCATAGGATCATCAATCCCCGGATTTATGATTGCATTAGTGGTTGTTCTTTTCATCATCATCATCTTTCTTCTTTCCTTGGTATTTTACCTATACTACAGGTATAGTTTTCCTCAAGAACAAATTTTGTTTCAAAAATTAAAGACATTTTGTTTAATGAATATTAAGTATGATGCCTTTTACATTTTTTTTATACTATCAATTTATATTTTATCATATGTATTAATGTTTAATTTGGAAGGGGCTCAAGCTCGATTAGCTTTGGCTATTCTTCTTGGCTCCTATTGCATACTATCGTACCTGTATTCTTTTTGTTCTTTATGTATGCAATAAAGAGAAATAAATAAATAAAATGAATACATGAATCATTTCAGTTATTTTAATAAAGCACTTAAAAGTGTTTAATATTAAGGATTACATGTATAGTGTATCTAGCATCTTAACTTAATGTTTCTCCATTGCACTTTGCCATTAATTTTTTTTTTTTTTCAATTATTTATTCGGTCCAACTCAACACAATAACAAATGTGTTAACATCAGATTGTGGATATATTGGCTTGATCTTGTGGACTTTTCCTGTATCATTTTAATTTTTATTTATTAAATGTTTTTGTTTAATGTTTAATGTGAAATTGTTATGACAATAATGTTTCACGATAGGTTATTAAAAGGAATAATATATTTTAATTTTAAATGTTATTGAGATGTTTATATTTATAATATTGTTGCTAATTTTACATATAGTTTAGGCTTATTTGTATATGAACTTACTTGATTCTCAATCTATTAAATTTATTTACACATAACATTATTGGCCGTCTGTTATCTTTATTTGTTCTTATGCTCATTTACTCGTTAATTTTTCATTTGTTTGTTCGTCCTGTCTATCCATTTCTATCACTCATTATTTTATTTATATATTCATCTCCTACCGACCTATCAACTGACCGACAACCAACCAATTAATCATCTTAATATTCACTTTGAAGTCCAAGTCTAATACATTTAATGAACTATTCCAGATACATCCCCACAAATGGGAACAATACGAATAAATGTGAAGTTCAAGTGACAGCAAATACCCGAGTAGTTGATGAAGAAAATGAACTTGATAACTATACCAAGCTCATCAAAGATGATTTGACGCAGGAAAATCAATACGATGCCATCCAAACAGGGACTCAAAACACGTATGATTATGCAATGCCACAGACAAGTAGACTTGAGGTAGCTACAACAGAAGAAAACGTTCGAGTTACCGGAGGCGAAAATGAGATCCCAATGAAACGTATGGGACATGAGTCTGACTCGATTAATAATGCTATTCCTCAATATGCAAACATAAAATAATCACTCTTTACCATATTCTACGTTTTTATAAGCATCTGAATGTCTACTTTGCAATGTATTTTGAAATGTGTGCTAATGAACATAATATTTTTATTATGCTTTTTTTTTAAAGTTAATTTTATTATTATTATCATTTTGTGAAGCCCAGTCGGCCAAATGCTTCAACTATTGCCATAACAGAATATTTTAAAGCATGATATTGAATACAGTTTCGTCTTTAACTGTAATTTTAGAAAGACATTTGCAAATGAAAGTCAAATTGCTTTTTAAATTAAGAACATGAGCCAATAATAATTTTGTTTATATTGTTAAAGCATGTAAGATACTAGGTCTATGCCTACTGGTAAGATACTAAGCCTATGCCTACTGGTAAGATACTAGGCATATGCATACTGGTAAAGAATATTGTAAAAAATAGATTATAAAATACATGATAAAATGTTGTGATGGATGTAGTCTGAGACATTACTTATTCATCATATATTGACTTATTTTAGCGATTAACCTGTTTGTATCAGCTGCACTCACTTAAGTGGTACGTTCCACTTACCTTAACATACTGAATACTCTGCTGTGAGCTACTGGGGTGGGTCCAGATATTTTCAGGAGGGGTGCAGAAAGAAGGGAACTCCTGTAAAAATAAAGCAAGATTAATTAGGGAACTGTCTTCTTACTTGTCACCCTCCCATCTTTCGAGAGACTTAACGCCAACAATAATATTAGCCTTAAAATTGTTCTCATAAATTACCCCCACCCCTAAAGAAATAGCTGCTTACTATTTACTTAATATCTGTACATTTTTTTGCCAGCTAAAATTTAAAAGCACTTTAACATGTTAAGGGCGGGGACGACCATCGCCGCCTATGGATCCACCCAGGTGTATCACCTGTAGGGGTCTGTGATTACGCTAGAGTGGAGTCGGGTGGTGACCCCCTTGAAGATTTTGCATTTTTGTTGAGCCACTTTTATGTTTTTCTTCATTTTTTCAAATGAAAGTCAAATTACCTTTTAAATAAATAAAAACATGAGCCAATAATAATTTTGTTTATAATGTTAAAGCAGGTTATATAGGCATACTGGTAAGGAATATTGTAAAAAATGGATTGTACAATATCTGCTGAAATTTGATAGAAGTAGACATTACTTATTCGTGTTGTATTGACTTGTTTTTCGTGATTAACATGGTCAGGAGTTTATAATATTTTTATTCCATCATTTAGTGAACATATACGTGTTTGTATCAGTCGCGAATACTGAAGTGGTACGTACCACTTACATAATAATCTGCTCCTCCTTTCGCTGTACTGTACTAACGTAATTTGAATAATAAATTCTCACATGTGTTGCTTTTGTAGAGTGACATCCTCGTCCAATATTTTGTACATTCGTAAAATTGTTAATTCGTAAAATATGATATTTTAATAGACAAAATAGGAGCTCAAAATATGCCAGATAGTAAGACATTTAAAAGAATGGTGCTACTATATACAGGTATTTCTTCCAGAGCTGTGCACGCGTCTGAACGGCAAATCGGCACAAACTAAGGCCTTGCTCGATAATATAGATTATTTTATTACATTATAATACTATTATAATCATTACCACAATAATAATAATAATAATAATAATAATAATAATAATAATAATAATAATAATAATAATAATAATAATGATAATAATAATAACTAGACTTACTATGTCGTTTGTACAACAGAACATAGGGCTTTTCCTCATTGCTATAATGAGAAATGATAAAAAAATAAAACAAAACACGGAAACCAAAAGTACTTATAGTACTAAACATATTATGAAGTTAAAAAAAACAATTAAAACCAAGTTCACGACTACCACGACATAGTGAGACCCGAAATATTGCTGCAATGCAATATTCACACCCTGCTCCGGAGTGTCACAAAAATGTAATTATTTCTTTACTAGACCTTCACAAATTATTATAGAAAGTTTCGTTGATTGACCAATTGATTTTTTTTCTAAAGATAGATTCAGGTCTGGGGCCTCAAAAATTTGAATGACCCTCAAATTTACACCCTAAACTGTATTGTCCACAACACATAATAATTCTTCCTTGTAACTCGGTTGAACTTTCCCTTAAGTTTCATTCAAATCAGTTGATCCATTTTTTAAATATCTGGTGTAGAGTGTTTGCTATAAATCCCTTACATTGGTACTGACATGCACCCCCACCCTAGATTGATACTAAATATTAGGAGGCACATCCTTGATATATGGTCTATGCTTCGACAACGTGTAGAAAAGCTCTAAACAGTGGAAGTGACCAACGTGCCGGATG
>NW_022737486.1:86947-92374 GCF_011630105.1 Anneissia japonica
CTCCGGAAAGGTCTATTTATTGGCGCTTCATTTTGACTATATAAATGTTGGTGACGATGAAGAATTTTGTGTCATTCCGGCCATCTAGAGGTACTATTTCTTAAAATTTTCACACCTCATCCCCACCATGAATGTAGCCACACAGTCTTTGAGGTAGGTCAAATAAATTAAATACATCAAAGAAAGTGTTTCTTTAGTTTTGTTTTCTTTCTATGGTATCACTCATAATAATTAGATCTCTGCGGTTGCCGAAAATCCCTGATTAAAAATCATGAGATTTACTGGCGCTTCATCATAGACAGGATGGTGTGATGATGAATTTTATTATATAAAAGTGTCATTTCCGGCATCTAAAGGTACTGTTTCCTCAAATTTTCTCACCCGCCTCAGCCCTAACCACGGTGGAGCAGAGGTTGTTGTAGACTCACTGCTTTAAAGTAGGTAAAGTAAATACAGCAAAGAGAATGTTTTTAATTATATTTTATATGGCTCATCACACATCCTACTTAGATCTCTATGGTTGCCGAAAATCGCCGATAAAAAAAAAAGATCATGACAATTTTTGGCGCTTAATTTTGACTAGGCCTATATAATGATATAGTGATGTGATGATGATGAATTTTACTATTATAAATGTGTCATTTCCGGCCATCTACAGGTACTATTTCTTCAAATTAAGTGCACGCACCTACCGCCACCTGCATCCGCCCCAGGAGGCAATGTCAAAAACAAAAAGCAAAACTTTAGCAGCAGGTTCATTATTACCTGTTTATTCGAATTTATGTATCACCTTGGTAATCCTACCTTTCAGCTGTTGTTACACCAACAAACACAAAAACAAGTATCACATCGTCTGTTGGCGAACCTGTTACTGTATCTTTTGATGTGACAATACCTGGAGATCACATTTGGAGGAAGGATGGTGTACTGCTATATAACTATAACGAATTGTATGACGATTCAAGCTTACATTTTACAAATGTAAAAGTTGAAGATGGTGGCATATATGAACTTTACATTGGACATTCATCGAGGAACGAATGTAAACATTCCTTTATTGAACTTATTGTGAGAGGTTGGTATTTTTTTTTCTTGATTTTTTAGCTATGCAAGATAATGCACAGCACAGCTGTTGAAAACACGTGATCATTAATTTAGATTTTATTTTTGTACTGGCAAAGTACATAGGGCTAATTTTAAATGTGAGATAAATATTTCGAATAGTATACAAAACTGCGTCTTGATGCTGTTCAAGCCGACAAATGGCGCGGTGGTGCTGAATATGAAAATACTTTGGTAAACAACATATGATTGTTCTAATTTATAGTGAAATAAAATAGAATCCTTCATCGAAAGATGGAATAGGCATATAATCATGGTGGTTTGTACGGTTCAGCCAAACCCCTTTCTCTGTGAATTCCTGATAAACCAAACACTCTCTCCTGTGGTATCAGAAACCTTCCAAACTCACTGCGTCGTAAGACGGTCGTACGACCATCAGCAGACTATTCACCTCCGCTCTATGTGAGCATTGGACGATGCGACGTCGTATGCTGATTTTCGGTGGTAGTCTAAACGGATCGTCATTTAAAAAAAACAAAAAAACGATCCGTTGCGCGCATAGCAGCGTTGCATTTTCCATAGAATCGGGTTGACCGACGGCCGCCGGGCGCAGTGCGGTCCCAGCTTTACATGCTACTATACTTCAAGGAGAAACCTTTCCTTCATTATTCCTGTTTACACATGTGTGATTTTTTTTTTCTTTTAACGAGGATCGAGTAATTGAGTTGGAACATTGGTTCTTTTACAAAAACAAAATGTTCTATTACATTCTATCTCAGTGTATACAAATCATTAATAATTTTATACAATATCGAATAATACGTTACAAGAGTGCATTTGGCCGTCATTGACTGGTAAAACTTATTACGTTCACATTATCTGCCTAATGTTTGTTACTAAAATTTGAAAGAAGAGAGAGCAGGGGTGGCGCCAGGATTTGCCCGACGGGGGGGCCGAGGTCCCCGACGGGGAGGGGGCCGATGCCCCCGACGAGGTGCCAGATTTCCCCGACGAAAGCAAAGTGGGCGTGGTCGAGCTTCGATTTAAAGGCTCCGAAAGTGGTCCCGGGGGTGAATCCCCCGAAAATTCCGACAATTTAGGGGTTTCAAAAGCTTATTTAATCGATTTTAGAGTCTACTAATGTGTAAAAAAAAATATTATACACATCTAGATGTGTATAAGAGACAGGAAGCTCTCCCCGACGGGGGGGGGGGCTGGACACGTAAAAGCTACCAGTAAACATGACTATCATGAGGTGTTAATGACCTCATGGGTAAAACCTTTTGCACGAGCTAAATTCATAATTGCCAGTTATGGCATCTCTTCATCTAAAGATTGTTTCTTTCCGTCATAAATTTAGTCAATGTCGGATTTCCTATATCCCTTCACTAGATTCATTTAAGATAAGACTAGAAGTATTTAGAAAGCAATTTTGATTAAACTTTCATTTCATTCAGGATGTCAAGCCGGCCGCTGGGGAGCACCCGAGTGTACACGTATTTGTAATAATAGTTACGATGGTGGTGTATGTGATGATGAGACAGGGCGCTGTATTTGTGCCCCGGGGTTTAAAGGAAAAAACTGCGAGGAAAGTAAGTCCAACCATTTATTTCCATCATCATTACAATAAAACCTTTTCTTTGGTACGCCCTATTCAGGTGACACTGTTATTAAGAGTAACACTGTTTGTGAGAGGAAATATATCTTAACATTTCAGCCAAATTCTATTAAGGGGAAACCCCATTTAAGGAGGTAAGGTAAGGTAAGGAGACACTTCCTGCGTATTCCAATACATTTCAAGAGCTTGACAGCTATCGAAGCACTGAATCTTCCTGAAACTATTAAAATGGAATAATCAATTTGAGGTTTAAAAACTACCGGTACTGGAAAGACGCTTTTTTCTTCGAGGCATTAAAAACCTACCAACGTAATAGGCCTACCTCAGTTGATGCAAAGTGCCAGGAGCATCAGTTTTATACTGGCGCTTTACAAATAGCAATTTTCATTTTATTATTATAATACTAATACAGTAGTTTTCAACTTTCCACAATCTCCAACAAACCAAATTGACGCATAGTTAAATTGTTGTCAAACTACGCAGAAATATTCATTAAAGTTGCTCTGTTGATAATATCAAACAGCTAGTTTTAATTTTAAATTTGATTTTAATTTCTAAATTATGAGATGAGAATTTATTCTGCACTACTGATTTGTGGCTTTTTTTTGCACAATAGAATTTATTTTCTAGGTCTTGGGCTGATTTTATAGGTATATAAAAAAATCTTTTCATGTAACTTTAAAATTGTTATGTAAAAATATACCATAAATTCTAGTAAGATGCTTACCCAGCACTAGAAAGAACTTGAAATGAAAATTGTCATTTTACAACTTGAAAGTCCACCAGAATGGTGGAGGGTTTTTGTTGTTGTTGTATATATTGAATTTTGAAAAAATTAATATAATTATTTTTATGAAATATTCAATCACGTGTTCAGTAATTTTATTGTCAATAGTACAACAGGTAAAATTTAAATTTGATTGCTTCGGATACACAAAGAAGTCAAAACACACAATCAAGAAAGACATAAAAAAAGACAAACAATTGATAAAAAAGCAGATACGAAATTGCCAATTACAATAGTCCATGGGCTAGCAAGAGTCACAGTGCCCCTCCCCCTCCACAGTTAATTTTTTTTTATATATCTTTGTTCCCATGGTCATATAGAATGAGAAAATTGATGTTAACATGAACAATTTTGGGATGCACTGCAGGTACTGAGTCTTTGTATGATGGTTGTTAGTAATTTACAGTAAATGCAAATTTTGGGGTGGGGTAACTTTTGTGTTTATAACTTTTGTTTCTGTAAACAAATATACATGTATTTGGTACCAACATGTAGAATATTAATAGCTCAATCACTTACATTTTCAACATTCAGAATCCGGCGATTGCTGACGTCATTAGAAGTCAGAAGGTCATTCCCATTTTAACAAAAATGCGACTTTCACCATAAACCATCACAAAATTTAATTTAAAAAAAATTGAAATTGTAAATAGGTATTATCATTACTTATACTGTACACACTGTAATATGAAATAAGAAAATTGCTGGCCAGATGAAAAACACAGGGATATATTATATATATCACGTCATATGTGATAGCCATAATAATTTAGAGTAAACCGAGATTGGGGGGTGGGGGTAACATTCGTCCTGATAATTTGTGTTTTTATAAATAAATTTACATGATGTTGATATCAACATATATCATATTAGCTGCCTAATCTTTTAATGTTTTAAATGTGAAAATACCATAATACCGGACATCAGTAGAGTTCAAAAAGTCATTGACATTTCTTACCAAAATGCAAATTTAAGCATGAAGTACCACAAACATTCATTTCAAATACAAAAATATTAATATATAGTGATGACAGTTGACATGTGACATGCACCAATTGGTATGAAATAATCCGACCACCGGAAAGTGTATTTTTCAGGATGGCTGCTAAAATGGCGCCCATATCACAAAACGGCTACAAAAATCGTGGATCTTTTTCAATAGGATCTTAGATCAGGGTACCTTTCATTGATCAAAAAATCAAAAATAAAATGTGAAAAAATGGCATTGAAATTGATAAAGTAATTATACAATTACTTATTTATGGCTTTTTATATATGCCGGCCATATTGGGTTTACTCATATTGATCATATCTTCATATAATAATTGTTTAAAATGATTTATTGACCCACAAAACCGGATATTGATGAGTAAATCTGCGATTACAGTACATTTTGTAGCCGTTTTATGATATGAGCGCCATTTTGGTGGGCATCTTGAAAACATATTTTCTGGTGGTCGGATTATTTCATACCCATCGTTCCATGTAAATGCCAACTGTCATCAATATATAATAATATTAATATTTATTTTGTCGGGTGCAGTCTGTAGGCCTGGTAGATTTGGACTTCATTGTGAATATTCCTGTGGTTTACAATATTGCAAAGGTCTTCAGTTCTGTTTGCCTACTCCATATGGGTGTGACTGTTCAACCGGTTTTACTGGTCTTCAGTGTTTAACAGGTATCTCTACATTCCAATATCTCTATCTTATAAACATAATTTATTCATTGTACAGTATTTGTATACTGTATTTTATATTCATGCCATGACCAGCTGAATTTCCTGCTATAGATAATAACATTTTTTTAAATTTATTTTTTGTTTTTTTGTTTTTTTTTTAACTTTGAGTTTTGAATAACAGTGGTCGCGTAACACCTACATTTGTTGCCTATAACCAATGCAGCTGGAATGCAAGCAAGCCGAGAAACGCCCATGCGATACCTATCAACTCGTACGGTA
>NW_022737486.1:92498-100914 GCF_011630105.1 Anneissia japonica
GTGTGTGTGTGTGTGTGTGTAATAAATATATTATATGTGTGTGTGTGTGTGTGGGTGGGTGGGTGTGGGGGTGTGTGTGTTCGTTCGATTATTTGTTGTATGTTATACACGTTTTTGTCTCCAGTTGTTTAAACTAGTCGGATTCTAGTGATTCTTATTTTGATCTGATTTTCATATCAATTGAATTAGGTTACCACATCGTTTATGCTGTCATGCGATTGTTTATTTCCTGATAATTTCTTTGTAGTTCCAAGCACCTGTCCTTTTGGCTACTACGGTCCATCTTGTACATCAATTTGTAACTGTATCGATAATGTTGAGTGCGACAGTAACACTGGTTTATGTATGTCCTGGTAAGTGTGAAAAGGGGATAATATCTAAGTAAAGATATGCTATAACTGAACAGATCATCAGTATTTTCTGAATCGGACTGTTCTAATGCATTGAGAACGTTACCAAGAAAAACCATTACAGTATTCTGATGTTAAAAAATCTACTATTATTTCACAAAATTATTTTTATATATTTCAATAAGTTATGTAGTCATGTTTATTTAAAATATTTTCATTAATTGGATCCGGTCTTACACTATTTTGCATCATGTCATCATTTTTACATAACCGCCATCATTATCACCACCAACAGTAGTAGAAGTAATAATTGTAGTTTTTGTTTTTCTATAGGTTCATCAATTCCTGAATATATAATAGCAGTAGTGATTGTTCTTTCTATCACTATCTTCCTTCTTATTTTCTTGGTCTTCGGCCTGTACTATCGGTATTGTATCTACAGTAGTTACATTAATTACTTTATTGTTTCACTAAAAGCAACGAATTACTAAATATCAAAATCACAATATCACCAAATCACTAAATGAATACACCATTAAATCACTAACCAATAAATGAATAGAATAAATCAACAAATCAGGCTAATCAATAAATCAATCAGTTAAACTGCCGACAGACCAATCGATCGATCGATCGATCGACTAATCAATCATTATTCATTCATTTCGTTTATACATTTATTTATTCATATTTGTGCATTACCAATCCATACATTAATATATTATCATTTATACATTCTAGCAACCTGACATAATAATCTAAATCATTAGTGTTACACATCTGTAAATTTCTAGACGTTGATTCTACGGTGATTCTAAATCTCCATAGAGTTTTCTTAAAAGATTTCTTTGGTGCTCTTCAACGTGACCTTTTTAATTTACGTTTCATAATTTAGTTGAGTTTGATTTTTTTTTCCCTGTACTATTCCAGATACCATTATTCCCAAGAAAATAATCACATCGGGGCGTATTATATCCGAGATGACAACCAAGGCACATTGACCCGGCTGTCTGAAGAATCCAATGAGCTTTGTGATGATGCTAAGAACGTGATCCCTCCCGCGTTGAGAAACATTACTATAGACGATCCCGAACATGATCCATATTATATAACAGTAGAAGATGTACGAGTTGCCGAGCACACAAATGAACCCTATGAAATTCCAATGAATGTAAAGTCTCATATCATGAAGAATACCGACTCAGCCAGAGTGACTAATCCATTATATACCAATATTTAGACATTATCCACAACTCATTTTCACCCGGGCTCATACGAACAACACAATCGTGGGTTTTTTTTTTTTTATAACCATTCAAATAAGCAAACCGAGTGCCAGGTTTATGTGTGTAATTGAACATACCATAGGTCCATGAACATACAATACAGCTTATAATTTTTATAGCTAAAGTATAGGTCTATATTAAAATACAGTGCTGTGCTGGGAATATAGAGGTCTAATTCAGTGGATAGCCAGAAATGTATTCCGAACGGTAAAGGTTGGTTTCCAAATAGGCAGTCCATTATAATAGACAGCGAAAAAGTTATTGTTTATGTTCTGTTTTTTCTTATCTCACGTTTCCCCGTGCTGTCTAATTTATGTTTTGAGTGTATCATTTTTTTTTTTTTTTTGGTTGATGATGTTAATAAAGTTGATTGATTGTAGCGTTATATCTAACAAAACAATGGACCTTTGTGGTATCTGTCAGGCTTAACAACTGACTAATATGAACCAGTCTGCTTTTCATGCTGTCGTTTTGTGGTAATCTTAGCAACATTACCTAGGGGTTTAGGGCTTAGTGGAACGATCCATTAACTGCCGTAGTAGAGGTCTATTAAATTCATATAACAAAAGTTATTAGTGAGAATTTTGTTTTGATTGCAATTGAGCATGAACCGATAGGCCTATTACGTCTAGAAGTAGAGACAGGCACTTTAGTATAATAATAATAATGAATCAAATAATATTAAAATTAAAGTAAAAACTATATTCATAATAATAATACTACTACTACTAATAATTAATTAATTAACTAATTAATTGATACTTTGTATTTATGCCGTAGTGGAGGTCTATTAAATTTATGTAACAAAATTACTTAGGTAGAATTTTGTTTTGATTGCAATTAAGCATGAACCAATATTAAGTCTAAAAATAGAGACAAGCACTTTAGTATAATAATAATGAATCAAATTATATTAAAATAAAAGTAAACAGTATATTCGTTACGGTACTAATAATAATAATAATAATAATAATAATAATAATAATAATAATAATAATAATAATATTAATAATAATTATAATTATAATAATAATAATATTAATAGTAATAATTATAAATTAATTAATCCAGAACTCTGGATGTATGTAGGCCTATCCATATTATTAGTTCTAGAACTGTATCAGCTGGTTGTACAAAGATGACGTCACTTGCCAAGAATGCCAAATATGGGAAAAAATTGTGGGCGGGGCGTAGCTAATATACAAAATCACGATTTATTAATATTTGCGGTAAAGGTAAAAGAATAAAAACACCCAGACTCGATTCTATACATATTTCTTTATTCATTTTAACATACATAGAAGCATATATCTTAGAAACTCTTTAATTATCCAAAACCTATGCCTAACTAAAAAATAAAGAATGTTCACAGTAGCGATTTTTTTTTTCGTACGAAACATTTGCATGAAACTTCACTCGGGCCGTCTCGATTGACTCGATTTGAAAATCTTATAATGCAGAATTCAGGAGGCCATCAACAAAAAAAAAAAAAAAACGTCTACAGAACCTATGGGATGATGCCGCTGTCTGATTTTTTTTAAATACATGATGTTTACCATGATAATAACTAATTTGTCGTTTAAGATGACAATGTAATATTTAATTGAGCTGCACGAGTAGTAAAAAATATTATTTGAGTTACATACTGTGAACATTTTTATTTTTTAGTTAGACCTTGATTTTTCATAATTAAGTATTAGGCCCAGAGGACTACTAAAAAGTATACATAAATAATCATTTGAGTTCTGGATAAGTCGTGTACTAAGAAGATATGATCACTAATACTACTCATAACAGTTTTAGAAGGCCACTTTCAGGGGAAAGCACCAAATGAAACAGGGTGACAGTATCTAAATTAAAAGAAAAGCTGAAAATAGACAGCTCTAAAATACTGTATGCCATCTAAGGACCTGCCAAAATGAAAGAGCACCAATGAATGAATGAGGCCTTGTTACTACTTTTTATAGGCCTAGTAATTAGTATTTTACTTGTACTACTGTAGGTTCTTGACTATAAAGCTTAAGCCACATCTTAGACACGATTACGACGATACTGATGCGCGTAGTTTTGAAGAATACCAACTACGCGATGATACGTAGTAGTGTCGTGCGTGTTGCTTTAGGTCAAGTTAATGCCAAAATGATTTATTATTATTATTATTATTATTATTATTATTATTATTATTCTTATTATTATTATTATTATTATTATTATTATTATTATTATTATTATTATTATTATTATTATTATTAAATATTAAATACATTACGGCTTAGGCCAAGTTCATTAATTAATGCCGGAAGTATATATTTAATTTATAATTGTTTGAAAATATTTTTCTTACGCATAGTCTCATTTTTAATTTCATGCTTCAATTTTTTTCAAAAATTCCATCAATGTCTATTGAAAAAAAAATATCAACATTCAAATACTTTGAGATCTTTCGTCAGGGAACATTGTGACCAAGTTTGTGATTAAAACTATGGGCTTATAGACAAATAAATTTTAAAAATAGTTTTTCGTTTATTGTGACCTTGACCTTTGATCCTGACCCTTAAAAAAATAATCAGCTCTAGTTCTGATAAAAACTATGGGCTGTAGGCTGTTCACAACAAATATGCCAACAGACAGACAAATAAATAAATAAATGAACAGGGGCAAAAACTTAATCTCGAGTCGAATCAATCCGAAACGACCCGAGTGGAGTTTCATGCAAATGTTTCGTACGGAAAAAAAATCGCGGGCTGCTACGATACGAGTGGAGATTCATGCAAATGTTTCGTAAAAAGTTGACATTACGTAACTTTTTGGAAAAATTAGCTCTGCTATGTCAACTTTAAGTTCTATGTAGGTAGGCCCGGATGTTTCATTTCACTAAATTTGACAATTGTAGGCCTAGGTAGTAGAGCTACTGATTTTAATGTGTTACTAATAAGTAGGTCTATTATTAGTATTACAGTTGATGAAAATTTGTTTTGACACCACTTTATTTTGGGTCTGTTTTTTTTTTCATCGCAGCTAATGGATGAGAGCTGCCACCGCGCCTCGTCTGGGAGAAAAATATCTAGGCCTATGTAATTTCTATAGTTTGTGAGAATCTAAAATCGATTTAATAAGCCTTTCAAATCCATAAATTGTCAAAGCTTCAGGGGATACATCCAGGAGTGGCGCCCCCACCCCCGCCTTCCTCTTCGTCGGGAAGAGAAACCACAATTCGTCGGGGAGCAAAACAATTTCTGTATATTATTAGTAGACTCTAAAATCGATTTATTAGCCTTTGAAAACCACTGTACAGTGTATTGTCAAATGTTTCGGGGGTTGATTATTTTGAGCGACGCCCAACCTCGCCTACTTTGCTCTCGCCGGGGACCTTGGACGCCCTCGGGCAAATCGTGGTGCCACCCCTGGATTCGCCCCTGGGCCTCGCGGCCGTCCTATGGCAAGGCAACGTAACTACTGTATATTTGTTAAGTTACGTTGTTATTATGCCTTGGGTCAGTGGTTCTCGTCATCCATTGCAAACCCCAACTCGGTTGGATTGGAATCTTGGCGTACGTTAATAGGCTTGCATTTTTACATTTTCTAATCCGATGATGGATGTAATGAGAAAGTAGATCTACCTACCAACTCACCCAAGCCCTACAATTGTTAAAGGCTGAGGCGCAAACAATGTGTATGGCATCCGGAAATGACGCTCTAAAACTATATATAATAATAAAAACAAGAAGTTATATTTTCTATTACTAAATTTATTTTAAAAAAAAATAAATAAATAAAAACTATATTCGAAGACTAAAAGGGTAATGACCATTTAGTCTTCGAAAATAATCCTGACAATCGAATGGAAAAAAAAAACCATCGTAAGAAGTGCTTCTTATTTTATTACCCTCTACCCTAATGGTAATCGAAATCTTTGTAACTACTTCAAGAGGGGCCTATTTGATCTCAGCAAACACAAATGGTGGCATGTACAATTAAATTAAGTGAACACAGTACGGTAATAAAAAATACTCTGTTTAAACCTAAATATTATTGAGCTGCCTGCTGGCCGTTTTTTCTTGAAAAAATTAAGTTGGAAATTATTATTTAATTATTATTTTTAGCCCTATTTGTGAACAGGCCCAAAGAACACTTGGCCCACTCCCACGCCACTGCGTCTTGTTGGCTCGCACTTTTGAAGGAGCACCCAATGTTGGTATCATTGGTAATAAGTGGCCACAACGTCTGTAATTTTAGTTTTTGTAAGCCACGACTCATACTCGAACCTATGGCAGAAACATAGTGTGTACAGCCGCAATGGTCAGCGTGTGGTTCAAACACCCGAAACTATACAGAACCTGAATGGAAAATGCATTATAGCTCCAAGGCATAGATTACCGTTTCATTTTGATGTTGGACCTGGGCATAAATAGCAGGCAAGTCTCCTCTCTACATATGTACAAAATTCCTGCTAGAGCTCAGCGACAGTTGTCTCTCGCACCTCCTAATATGTTAAGGGTACAGACTACTCGAGTAACAAAGTCAAGAAAGCAATATGAGTCAGAACGTATAGTCGTGTTATTCGTCAATTACCAACTAAAGACTGATTGAATATACAATAGTAGGGAAGCAAAATGCAAAAGTTACCTTTTCTACATTAGCCATATGTGTTGAATATATTGGGTTATACAAGAACTTGTGAAAAGCGGTCGTAAGAGTGGAAGAATGTCACTCAACGTCAATTGGTTTAACCCACAAAGAGCAAACATATGGATATAAAGAAACTAATGTTTACTAAATAAATTATATGGTGAGCCATACAAAGTCTATATAAAAATCAGCAAGGATCCACGAGACAAGCCGAACAACGTAAGCCCCGTGTACATGCATACGTTTCTCCATTTGAAGATAGTGCACCGCGCATACGACTGTCCGTCCTGAAACATTCAGAGAGTCCCAAAAGTGGCGCCTCTGTTCGAATTGCTAATTTCTAAACATACGGTAAAGAACTTCAGCTAATTTTGCTGACAAACAGAAAAACAGAAACACGGATATTGGATAATTATACAGTACACAATAAACAAAAGCATACAAATTAACAAAGATTTTTAAAAATATCATAAACTCTTCCAATGTTTGTAAGAGAGGAACGCATATATACAGACTTGCTATGTCTGTTGATTGATTTTGAAATTATTAAGTTGAAAGAAAATCTTTTAAGAATACATGAAATACAAATAAAATCATAGAGAAAATTATTATATAAGTAAAAGAACATGAACACCAACTCGACGGATTTGAGACTTGAACTGCGGATGGTAATAGCTAGTAAAAGGGTGATCTGGAAAGTCCATGCGGAAGCCAGTGCATTTTAGTTAATCTACCTTGTGCAACTTCTTTTAAATATGATTTTCATATAGGTCAAGAAGTGACCAAATCGATGGACATAAAACTGTGTGCAAAAACGTAGAAAAACGGGATAGATGAAAAGAAACTGAACAAAGCGATCATGGCTTTTCCGCTTGTACTGCTCTACCCTGTCATGAAAAAACCACTCAACTGCATTGAACACAGTTCTTAGATAATCAACAAAACGTGTTATTGTCTTCGCTTTCTTCAAGCGTAAATAATTGAATTATTATTTTCACACAAATTTAGAGGTTTTATAGGTACTGTATATTGTGTAGAACTTGTTTTCTAAATTACCCTATATAATATGGAATATGTCAGATTTAATGTTTTTTCATGGCATAACCGAGTCAATCACATATAAGAAAGACACACTCAACTGCATTTGTCATGAAAGAATCAACTCAACTACAGTATTTATTGAAAAAAACCACTTATTATTAGATAATATAACTTAAAAATTGTAGGTGATATTATATCAACTTTAAAGAAAAATTATACGGTTAGGCCTATTTTTAATATGCTGACAGAGGCATGGATTTGAGAATATAGAGGCACGCATACCCAATTTCTCGCAGTTTGTTATTGTCTAGAATGGTCAGGCTTCAACAATTCGAAAGATTTTAGATGAATAAATGTAAATGTGATTTTATGTTAAAAGGAAATTTAAAAAAAAGAAAAGTGAATTTAATCATGTTGATAGTGCTTATTAAATAGATCTTTATTTCTAATGCACAAAACAAAAATAATCTGGGGACAACCTAGTAGATAAATCCAAGCTATACCAACTTTCAACAAAACAATATCAATTCAGACTTATTAACTTATGCGTTCTTTTTACAAGTATATTTCAGATCTAGTAGGCTACTGGTTTTTTAATAAACACATAACAACTTTTTTTTTTATTACATTACCATAAAACATGCAATTTTAGTTTAAATTTCCGACATCTGATAATGTGTTACGGTATATATATAGTTAAACTAGTAGTGCATTTTTCTGTAACATTCTACGCTGACAATGAGATTTGCAATTGTATTTGTGGGTATATTGTTCCATTTAGAATGTTGTATATTATAAGATCTCCAAAATGTATCTGTTAATTATGTTTTTCATTTAATTTGCGGTTTAATGGTTCTCTTTTTTTGCTTTTTTCCATTGTGTGAGTTTTGTATATCAATTTATTTAAGCGTGTTATGGCGTTTTATGTTGAACAGTTTTTGTAAATTGACGCAATTCAGTGATTTTATACTGCTACGTATTATGAATAAACCAGAAATGAATGAATAATTTTTTTCAGCTCAGGTCTGCGTTAAAATGTAGGATATGGACATAAAACCTGAAACAACTATATATAGGCGTATACATATATATATATATACAGTATATATA
>NW_022737486.1:101140-103203 GCF_011630105.1 Anneissia japonica
CAAGTATCATATATTTTCTTCTTGATGTAATGTGTTGCAAAAAGCAAATAAACCACTATCATCTCCAGACCATCTAGATATTCTACTAAGTATGTGTACGAAGCTTTCTTAAGGTATTGTAGACAAAGCAACATTAAAGTATATTAAAACAAAAAGGCATATAATAATAGTCACGACATGACTGTAGTACTCTATTACCACAGTCGTGTCGTCACAACACCGGGTGGCGCCCTCTGTACGTTGGTTATTAGGTTACCGTTCATTACGCCTGAATTTATTTATTTTATTTATTTTTTTTTTTGAATAGGCTTTCTGGAATAGGCATTTTAAATAATTTATTTACTCTGGTCTGGTAGTAACTGTAAAATAAAGTTCTCCTAATATCTTTTCATGAAAGAACATTTTAAGTCACCATCATCCTAATTATAATCATTATAAAACCTTTCCTCATAATAATCGCTATATCCTCGTCGCACACGTGCCTGGTTGTTGGTAGACTGACATGTAACGCCTCCTATCGATTGGGAAATCATAGAAGTAAGCTGTTTATTCCCTGAAAAAGAATATAGGAACGGACTCGATTTGCTATCATCAACATGCTTAAAACCTCTTCCTGTTGGATGGCCAATCATTTTGTTAGCTTCCTTTATAATTCCATTTGCATCAAACAAAGCTGCAGTTGGTTGAGGTGCACTTTTTAGGCTGTTAATGAACATCATTACATTCTGTAGTTGAACGATTTTCTCCTCTTTTGCTTTTTTCTCCTCCTCCATATTTTGCAAATCAACCGTAGAACGTTTGGTCAAATCAGTCAGTAACTTCTCTTTAGCATCATCAACCATCTTATGAAGCCTCTCAGCGTGGAGGCGCACATCCTGTGTACATTTGGTTATGGACTGTTTCTTTGCTTCTGTGTTTTGAACATGCCGCACTAATATGCCTTTCAATTCTGATTCCTTAGTTGAACACTGAGTAAGTATTTTGTCGGCATCTTTTCTGAACTGTTCAAGTGCTGTATCCAGCTCCTGCAAATTGTGCCCTTTATGACTGACAACGGTGCACTCTATACAAACAGGTAATGAACAGGTACCACAATAGAATCTAACAGCAACGTCGGCATGTTTTGGGCACATAACTGGTTTAGCTGCAGCGCGTTCCTGTGCACCCATGGATTGATACTGCTCCAGAGGCATGACGGTATGCCTTCGGCAAGATGGTAATTTGAAATGGTTTTTTGCACACTGTTTACAGAGGAAAGTTGAGCACTCCATGCAGTGGTCAGTGGAATTTTTGTTACACATAGCACAATAGTTAACCTCCTGTGAACAGCTACGTGCATTCGCGGTATATTCAAGTAGCTGATTTATAAAGTAACTTGACGGCAACGCATCGAGTCCTTTATCTGGTATCTTACATTCTCGGCGGCACATTGGGCATGATAATATACCTTTGTTGGTCTTCATCCAGCCTTTAATGCACTTCAAGCAAAACGAGTGCTGGCAGCCGAGTGTCTTGGGAGTCTGGAACCTCTCGTGACATATGGAACACAGAAGAACCTTTTCGTTGATGTCACTGATCACTTTAGCAGCCATTGTTTTCTTTCGATTACTGATATAGGTCTACACTCTTCTTGGATTTGTATTTGATAACTACGATCTTCTAAAAAGAGAACATCATTAAGATTATCTTCAGTTTCAGTTTATTTTATTCAAATCAAAATCATAGACAAGGCTAAATTATATGATATTTACAAAAAATGTAGGCAAATATTAAAACATCAATCATACACAAGCACCAGACATGAAAAATAGAGATACAGATACACTTGGAGATAAAAGTAACATTAAAATACATTAACATTTGAAACATCAGAAGTACACAACAGGTTTAAAATACATATACTGTATGTAATAATATCAATTTATTCAATTATATTTATTGAATCATTATTATAATAGTATTATTATTATTATTATTATTATTATTATTATTATTATTATTTATATATATACAGTATACTGTTTTTTATTTGTTGATACAGTATTGTGTTTACGGTGCTGCAC
>NW_022737486.1:103575-106462 GCF_011630105.1 Anneissia japonica
ATATATATATATATACATATATATATACACACACACACACATATATATATATATATATATATATATATATATATATATATATACACACAGAAAAAAGGGGAATCTGCGAGTATGAAAAAAATGCTGTAAATATTTATAAATAAATTTTAAACGTTGATGAAAAATATTGATGAAAGAGTGCTTCAATCGGATTTGAATTCCCAACAAAGCTTCAATGGCCTACTTGGTTAAGGCATCTACTTAGGCGGCAGAAGATCCCGGGTTCGAATCGGCGGTTAGGCCACCTGGGTTCCCCCCCCCCTCCCCCAGCAGATTACTGTTCTTTAACGTTTGCAAATGTAGTTATGTATATTTGCAGGATTACCGCAAGAAGGTTTAGAGTTTATCTCTATTTTATCATTATCTAATTATAAAAAACAACTCTTCGGAGACCTGGTCTTTTCGTAAATTGCTGATAAGAAGAGGGCGTATCATATTGATCTGTTCATGCATCAAGGACTAGTGCTGTCTAATACGCATACGCATATAAGTGTAAAATAATTAGAAATGATTAGGTACTGTACTTCAATCGGATTTGAATTCTCAACAAAGCCTCAATGGCCTAGTTGGTTAGACAGCATAAGGTCCCGGTTCACTTTTTTTCACACTCGCAGATTCCTCTTTTTATCGTTTAAAAATGTATTTATACAGCATTACCGCAAGACAAATTAGAGTTGTATCATTATATATATATATATATATATATACTGTCTCTTATACACATCTAGATGTGTATAAGAGACAAGTATATATACAGTATATAGTATATATATACAGTATATAGTATATATATATAGTATATATATAGTATATGTATATAGTATATATATAGTATATATATAGTATATATATATATGTGTATATATATATATATATGTATATATATATATATAGGAATATTATTTCCTATGATTTACCAGCTGCTATCTGGTTGTGCGTGCTTAAAAGTTGGCTCTACATGTGTGAGGCCTCAAGTTGTATGACGGGAGAGAGACTTGTGGTGATATGTAATGATATCGTACAGGCGTCTGTGGTCTAAACGGTATGACACTAGCCCAGATAGCGAGAGATTGCAGGTTCGATTCCCACTATAGAGACCTCCCTTTTTCATACAACCATAAATAAGGGACTTTCTTTGATAAACTATGTTTGACACGATTTATAACATCACGTTCCTATGTATTTAAGCACTACTTGATTTATACATGGTATAGGCCTAGGCATACACATACATATTATATTATATACCGGTACATATACATACACATACATATATACGCATATACATACACATACACACATATATACATATACACCCATACATACATATACATACATATATACATATAGGCCTATAAAGCTGTATATATAATTTTCTTATTCTTGTTATTTATTACTTAATTGGTTTTTTTAAGTGTAAATATGAAGTTTTAAATTGAAGTATTTTATAACGGCTCGCCTATAGCTCTGGAGGTTGTCTCTTATACACATCTAGATGTGTATAAGAGACAGGTGCACATCTGGCTCGTGTGCATTTTTCGTAAGAGTAAGGTGTGGTGTTACCCTAATGCTCTGGTTTAATTTCATAATGTTGCATGGTATGAATATGGTGTATATTATGAAGTTAAAGTGCCTCTCTACGGTTGCTACAGTAGTCACGGAACACGCCCGATTCTTCTATATATCTTTACCTCGTTATACTTACATTATTTGTATTAATATAGGCCTATAAAATAAATGTAATAATTCATCCCCTTGCTGAAAGACGTGTATAAAATGTCGACCTAGTTTGGTCGGAAACCAACTGTTGTGCTGGTATAATCAAGTTTATGCATGATGAGATTGATATGGATGCGATTTGGAAAAACCCGGCGCATGATCAAACATAAATAGAAAATAGTCCGAACAAGAAATGCGACATTTTTATAAAAATTATAAATACGATGACCAACTACCAACGTAAAAATTGAATGTGAATTTTGTGAACATTTAAAAATACAACATGTGATGAGAGTGAAGGCCTATTTATAGAAAGCCCCTTTATAGATAATACTAAACAAACGGCCGTATAGTGACGCGATAGAAACAGGCTGTGACACTTGTTTGTTGTATGATAACACACACGGAATCGAACTGTATCAATGCGCATTCTGGATTTTGTTTGCAAGACCCAACATAGCCGAACTATTTCATTATGTCAAAAGGAGCATGCTTTTAATTAACCGGTATTTAATGATGAAATAGTTAATACTAAAAGTCGTTTAAAATTTAAAGCATACGCGGTTGGCGTACTATAAAGTAACTCTAATTAAAGACTATTTGCTGTGGCTTTCTTTTGAAAATCCGACTCGCTTAAAAATGAGCATGTAAAATTCAGACATGTTTTACAGTAATTTTTTTAAATGGTTTGACCAAACAACTTGCAAGTGAAGTGCTGCGAAGTACAACTGCATATAAATGTTCTTCGAACAAATTATTTATGCGAGTCAAGTGAAAATAATGAATAATAAAAATATAACAAATAATATGAGACACGACCCATTGTCTATATTAGAACACTTCTCATTGAGTAACAATAAGCCGTAATGTTTCATTTTGTCAAAAAGTGTCTGTAGTAATAATTATGGTTTAGGTTTTTTAAAATAAAGTTTCAAAAATTTCTATGTACAGTATGTGGAAAATGTAGTTGACCAAAGGTTACAATTTTTATTTTGAAGACTGCATGGTCTAGGAAGTGTACATTTTTTTATGGGGCAAGTTTCCAAGGGCGGGTTTTCTAGGGGCGAGTTGACTGCCAAAGAGTGTTGCCAAAGTGTGAGCCAGCGAGCCATATGATCACAAGTGCGAG
>NW_022737486.1:106843-112847 GCF_011630105.1 Anneissia japonica
GGTTTACACCGCTGCCACCATGTTATTTGTGTCCTATATTTACATGAACATAATCATAGCACAACACAACTTCAGTTCGCCATGTTACTTTCTTTATTCCCCTTGCTCAATCCTCACATGTCATAGAGGGCGGTAAACAGAATATTGTAAAGATGAGGTGTGGTATTATTGCCTAACAAAAACAACTATAGGTCTAATAATGAATTATTGTGATGTTAAATAGACAATGTTAGCTATCAAAGAGCGACGTTGATTTTATAACTCCATGGCTAGTCTAGGCCTAGAGTAGGACATGGAGTTATAATTTTTGAGTAGGATAAGGATAGCGCGACATGCGGATGTTGGTACGAGTATGTTAGTCTACAAACGTCGCCTAAAGTAATTGATTTTACCCGGCAGAACCATGGACCTAGGGCCATGGCAGAACGAAAAAAGGAAACTCCGCTTTTCAGTCGTCTTAGGTCGTTGATTTTTGACAAACAATGACCTTTCAGAGGTCAAATTGCTGTCAAGAATATGAATTGGCTGCTTCGCAGCAATAAAGTGGTTCACGAACACAAAGCAGAAATGTGATAATTTGATACTTTAAATGCTCAGAAATGGAACTCGTACTTTCAAAATGATTGCCAACGCGTCTTTATTTGATTAGAAGTTCAATAGTACATTAAAATCCTAATTTTTGTTTGCAAAAAAGGGAGAATGGTGTGGGTAGTTCTACTCTACATGAGCGTAAGCCTATACGGCCCAGGTATTTGACGTAAGGTGGCAGAGAGTAACTTTAAGTCTCTAATTTTAATGTCGAAAAGGCACCGCGATATGTTACCAGCTGAAAGAGTCTGTGAATACAGCCTACGTCATTCCAATAGATTTTCATTCCCGAGAATAAAAACAAGTCGTCACAAAAATTCACCAATACCAATACAACTGTATATTATTAAAAAACTAAATGCCTGTGAATAATCATGCAATATTAAAACAGTATAATAGTACAGTACATAACTTTGATTGAAGAGTTGCAGGTAATTTTTGTATTTTTAGTATTATTTATTAATTTTTAATTGTTAATTAATTTTTGTAATTTACTTTTATGTAATCCAATAATATAATTTTTTTCTCATTAATATAAAGCTGTATATATAATTTTCTTATTCTTGTTATTTATTACTTAATTGGTTTTTTTAAGTGTAAATATGAAGTTTTAAATTGAAGTATTTTATAACGGCTCGCCTATAGCTCTGGAGGTGGAGCAAGTCTTCTCGGATAAGGACTATAAACCGTAGGCCAAGTGTACACATAATGGCTCATGTGTACCATAAAGAACCCAGTACATCTTTCGAAACGAGTAGGGGGTTACCCCTGTGTAATTGGTCATCTCAAGCCCCTGCCCTCATCCCGATGCTGAACAATCGTTGATGAGTATCTACATAGATTTAGATAGTAGACCTACAGACTCACCAAAGCCCCACCATTTGTTAAAACAATTTAAGAATATGGCATCCAGAAATAGCGCTCTAAAACTACATATATAAAAATGTTTTTCCCTCCTGAAAATCGAATGAAACCCTTCTTATAAATATGATCCGGATGGTGGTTAAGATTTCGGTTTAGGGATATTTATAATAGGTGGCTATTTCACAGTGATAAAAAATAGGGCTGGTACGGTAAATGTTAGTGGGTGGGGAATAATTATTACTATATTATTAATATTATTATTACTACTAATACTGTTGCTGGGAATGTAACTATTGTTTAAGGAAAAACTAATTATTTCTCAATCCTAAAATATACAACACGGAAGGTAATAAACACATTATTTTCTTATACAGTATGGTATAAAGTTCCACGCTTATTTTGTAATTTAAATTTAGTAAAAATGGTCTGTAAATAATATAAGCAATGCAATTATGTTTTACGTTGCGTAGGCCTAGTAATTTTAAGTCAAATTTGTAATTACAGTACTGCATTTTTTGTTTAAGCTGCAATCATTTTTGACGAAAAATTGTTAGAATATTCTTTTGATCCATATTTGTTTTGTAGGTATCAACGTTTAAAACTATTCGATATTAGAAAATAAGAGAGATGTAGAACTACAGCATACGATCCTTGCTTTTTTTGATGTGCTCGCACATGCATCTTTGGGTTGTTGACATTTAATTTCTCCTATCGACTTGGATAACAAACTAGTAAGGTTTTGATCCTCTTTAAAATAAAATGGCTTTGTCGAATTGCTATCATCTGCACTTCTTTTAGTAGGCCTAATTGAACCTAAAGACAGCAGTTGTGATTTTCCTGGGGCTACTGCTACTCGTCGGCCAATAATTAATCTAGCTTTATTTAGAGTTTCATTAGCATCAAAGAGAGCTGTAGTAGGTTGAGGGGCTTTCATTAGGCTTTCAATGAACATAGTTAAATTCTGCAGTTGGACTTTTTTCTCCTCTTTATCTCTTTTTGCATCCTCGCTATTCTGCAATGCAAACTTTGAACGTTTGTTTAGATCTTCCAATAACTTCTTTTTAGCATCCTCAACTAGGTTGTGGAGCTTCTCAGCGTGGCGTTCCACCTCCTGTTTACATGTTGTCGCAGACTGTTTTTGTGCTTCAGTATCTCGACGATGCTGCACCAATCCCTCCTCCATTTCTTCCTCCTTATATTTACATTGACCCAGTATTGTCTTGGCATCTTCTATGAAGTTTTCAAATGCCGTCTCCAGCTCTTGGAGATCGTGTCCTTTATGAGTAACAACAGAGCATTTCAAACACACAGGCGATGCACAGCCAACACAATAGAACTCGACAGCAACATCGGTGTGTTTTGGGCA
Source organism: Anneissia japonica (assembly GCF_011630105.1). Classification (NCBI taxonomy): domain Eukaryota; kingdom Metazoa; phylum Echinodermata; class Crinoidea; order Comatulida; family Comatulidae; genus Anneissia; species Anneissia japonica. Next base: position 109,662 of record NW_022737486.1, read on the forward strand.
CATAACTGGTTTAGCTGCAGCACGGTCTTTTGCATCCATAGATTGATACACATCTAGAGGCATCACAGTATGGTCTCGACAAAGAAGCAAGTTGCAGTGATTTCCAGCACACTGTTCACAGAGGGACGCTGTACACTCCATACAGTGTGCAGTTGAAGTCTTCTTACACATAGTGCAACTGTTAACTTTCAATTTGCATTCCTCTTCATCCGTGGTGTATTCAAGAAGCTGATTAATGAAGTAACTTGATGGTAATTCAGTAATGCCTTTATCTGGTATCACACAATTTTTGCGGCACATCGGACAAGACAATACACCTCCATTGGTTTTCACCCAGCCTTCAATGCACGATAAGCAAAACGAATGCTGACAGATCAGTGTCTTCGGAGTCTGAAACCTTCCGTGACATACGGAACACAGGAGAACCTTCTCATTGATATCACTGATCACTTTAGCAGCCATTGCTCTTCTTCGATCAATATATAATCGTGTTTTTTAAATTTCAATTTTATGTTGACGATTAACTTCTGCAAATTAAAACAGTAATAGAAATATTAAATATACATGTTTATACAGCATACAGCTGGGTTAAGTCGTGGAAATGATTATTAGCAATGATTTAAAATATGAAGAGTTACAAAAAAAATGAATAGTATTTCTTCATTATTTAAAAAAAAGTATTTTAAACATCAGGTCCCATAGAAACAAGGCTCAAATCTTGAAATACTTTGTAAAAAAATACATTTCCTTAATATAATTTTATGTCATATTTTGAACAGTAAAATACCTCAAAATAGTAATAATACTTTTTAACCACAATTGTTTTAAATATGTACACTAATTTATATATATATATATATATATATATATATATATATGTGTGTGTGTGTGTGTGTGTGTGTGTGTATATACATATATGTATGTATATGCATATATATGTATATACATGTGTATATATATGTATATAAATGTATATATATATGTATATGTATATATAATATATAGTATATATGTATGTATATGTCGGCTAATCTGGTGGTAGCCACTGTGTGTGTGCTGAACAGTGGAGATCTGTAGGTTTCCGGTTCAATTCTCATCGCTGCCTCTCCTATTTCAGCTGGAGGGCTGAAATACAAGTTATAATAGCGCACCGTCTTTCGAAGGGGACGTTTAAGCCGTTGGTCCCGTGTGCATTGATGGCCCATGTGCACGAAAAAGAACGCAGTACACTCTTCGGAAAAGAGTAGGGGATTGTCTCCCGGTGTACTGCCCAATCATCGCCAGAAGGACCCCACTGGAAATAAGTCTTCTTCTAGACTTTCGTGGGCTATCCTTGGTGTTTACACCGAATAAATCCAATCCAATCCAATTATTACTATTAGGCCTATTATTTTTATGTTTATGATTTCTGATATGTTTATCTACGTTATGTTCTGTTCTATGAACTGGCATGTCTGAAATAAAAGTATAACAATATCGCCTCTCATTGATACAAAGCACTTCTTTCCCCGGTCATTGGGTACACATGTTCTAAGTGCAGGGGCGGATCCAGAATTTTCAAAAAAAAAAGGGGAAAAAAAGGGGGGGGGGCAACAATGTAGAATAGATAAGTAGCACATAACACTGATTTGTATAGTCATTTTTAAAATTAGTATTAGTGTAAGTATAGTAGTAGCAAAACGGGGTGCCATGTACCCCTGTGCCCCTACTGGATCCGCCCCTGGAGTGTTGCAGCTGGTAATCAGTGCAGAATCAGGCAACTCCACCAGATACCCATTTATACTCCTGGGTGATGAAGAAAAGGACACAAGTGAAATGAATAGCGAGGGATTGAAACCACGACCTCTAGGTTTAGAAGTCAAACCAGTTTTACTGCACCAAACCGCAGCCAAATCACAGCCTATTACACTACTGGTAGGTTTGCAATCATTGTAGACACTACCTGTCCTCTTAAATTTCAATCAGCATACACATTTGTATTGAACCATTAAATCAATAATAAACGCCAATGTTCCGCACTCACACCCATTACAAACATTAGGTGGCCCTCCCTGGCTTTGTCACACGTCTCGTCTCGTAACTGCATTTCATCTATCCAATCTTTTACCACTACTATCTAGATGCATGCTTCTGTAAGCATTGTCACACAAACGCAACTAATGAATAGACGTGTTTTCCAAACGATTGTAAAAACATTGTGACGATAGTGTATTGAGCAACATGTGGATTTTGTTCTGCCTTGTGCAAATATCGCATAATTGTGGCCACTGCAATAGAATGCACTATAAAAATAAAAGCTCATTACTTTGAGAGCATTCACGATAGCCTAATATTATTCAATCCAAACGATTGTAAAAACATTGTGACGATAGTGTACTGAGCAACATGTGGATTTTGTTCTGCCTTGTGCAAATATCGCATAATTGTGGCCACTGCAATAGAATGCACTATAAAAATAAAAGCTCATTACTTTGAGAGCATTCACGATAGCCTAATATAATTCTATCCAGCTTATATGTGTATAATATACGTGTATATATATGTATATACGTACATAAATTTTGAATGGTAAGAGGAATCTGCTATTGTAAAAACGTTACCCCAAATGAAATTCATACTTATATATTCATTAGTACTTTTTTTTTTATTACACTGACAGCTTTTTATTGCCCTAGTTGTAGGCTGCCAACACATATCGGGTTCAATTACAGAGAGTGAGCTTATCATGTAAGAAGTATACAGATGTTAAAGTGCGACTATTTACGTTGCTAAGGTTCTAGGTTATTATTATGTAGGGTTGTACTTAATATCGTTACATAGCAGGTGTTTCTTTTGTATGCCTACGCGTACAGATAAACAGAAACGCATGATGTCACATTGTACTTTAGCTTTCAGGCATTAAGATAAACATATTCCATGAATAAATTAAATATAAATACACAATTTGAACGAAAAGCAAATGTATTGCATGTAGGTGTGTTTAAGTAAAATATGAATATAAAAATTAGTAGTCGTACATTGGAAACTCTATATAGATTAAAAGCTTGAACATTTTGAGGCAAATCTTCACCGTATTTCCTGTTTATATTTATATTATGCTGTTGCTATATAACTACATTAGTCTAATATACACTGTCTTGCTAAAGATCGTGACAAATGGCTAGATTTTGGTATAATATATATATA
>NW_022737486.1:113067-121658 GCF_011630105.1 Anneissia japonica
CTTACATTTTCATTAGTACTTTTTTAAATTACACTAACAGTTTTTTATGGCCCTAATTGTAGGCTGCCAGCACATATCGGGTTCAATTACAGAGAGTGAGCTTATCATGTAAGAAGTATACAAATGTAGTGCGACTATTTACGTTGCTAAGGGTCTATGTCATTATTATGTAGGGTTGAACTTAATATCGTTACATAACAGGTGTTTCTTTTTTATGCCACGCGTACAGATGGACAGAAACGCATGATGTCACATTGTACCTTAGCTTTCAGGCATTAAGATAAACATATTCCAGCATGTAGCTGTGTTTGAGCGAAATATGAATATAAAATACAGTAGTCGTTCTTTGGAAATTAGATAGATTAGAAAGGTTGAACATTTTGTGGCAAATCTTCACCTACATTAGTCTAATATACTCTGTCTTGCTGAAGATTGTAACAAATGGCTAGATTTTGGTATATATACTATATATATATACTATATATATATATATATATATATATATATACATATATACATACACATATACACCCATACATACATCATACACATACATATAGGTCTAAAGTAAGGGGCTACGGCGATCAGATGTACGATCCTGTACAAATGAACATTGTCGAATTTAAATAATATATTTTACTTACAAATATGTTGCACTCATTCTGAAGATTGACGAGATGATTACACCATCCCACGTCGAATTGTAATCAAAATGTAGGTGTAATAATCAAATAATACAATCATATATATCATGGAGAATGACAAATACAATGATATATGATGCGATCTCGGGAAAACCCAGTGAAGGGGAAAAAAATGAGCAAAATAGTCCTAAGAGAATATGATAAATGTCGAGATCTTGATAGAATTATACCTTTGATTATCCAACTAAATTTTTAAAAAACATTTTGTGAACAGGACAGGTATAAAATTCATTTAATTAGGATAATGCAAAGGAACATTCTTTATAAAAACAACAATGGGCGCATAACGTCTGTCACTTATTGTTTGATGAAAATATTGCGCATACACGGAAGTTAATCATATCAATGCGCATTCAAAGTGATTTTGTGAAGTAAAAATTGTTGTGGAATATTGCCCTAGTAGACAGTACTGACAGTAGTAATCTGATTTCATAAAGAACATATAATATTGCGATGTTCATTACGGTAGCATACGTAATAAGTGGAATCGAATTTGTTATCAAAATGAGAGCATTATTTGATAACTATAAATAAAGATGTATAATTTTTAAACCACGCTGTGTACGTAAAATGACCCCAATTATAAAATACGGTCATAAAGCAGACATCCGAATATGTAATAAATTATGTAGAATTGTAGACAGGCCTATATTGAAATATATATGAATTTTCAGCGCTTTAAATTCATTAAATGAAGTGGCGGATATTGCATATTTTTATATTCTCTGGGGCCCAGTAGCTCACGCAATCTGGTGGCTTAGATGACCATTAACAGGAAATCTTACAAAAGTAATGCAGTACAAATTAAAGAAAAAAAAATACATTTCCAATGGAATTCAGGGTAACTAAAATATCCCCATGGAAACCAACTAATTTGTACTTACATATTTATACATAAGTGTGTAAGCCTATAATATTATCTAACCATTGTGTTGCAGATACCGTACATGTAAATTGTTGATGTTTATTTACCGACTCAATTGAAATTTTAAATAATAAAAAAAATTCACAAACAATTTAAGAGTAAAATGTAGGCCTTATGCTTGACCCACTGACATCTGAAATGGCCACTCAGTTTGGTACCCTGGGATCATTGGGATCAAATTAAATACTGCCAGTATGTACCCATGTAGGCCTATATTATTAAAGTAAAAATATAAATCTGAAAAAAAAAAGATGAACTTAAAAAATCAACTTACTGAAAACAAAGACCATCTCTAAGGTGCAGAGAATATTTGCGATGCATTATGAAAAATCTGGGTTACGTTACAAAAAGTCCGGGTTACGAAATATCGACACCCCTTACTGTTCATGATAATGTTTGAGTAGAGTTTGCATCTAGTTTGTTTAGACGTACATGTGGTATGAACTTCATATGTGAGCGTATACTATTTAACTGTGTTGACTGTTTAAACGCATCGTTTCTTAAGGCAATAGACAGTTATGGGCTTTCAAATTTGTAGGTAATCTCGATTCCTTTTTAACGCTTGCAGTAGTCAAATTTTTAGATGATCATCTTCTATTTTTGAAAAAAAAATTGATATAGGCCTATATAAAATATAACACTTTTAGGGATTCAAAATCAAACAGGGATGTTTGATGACTATATTTCTACTTAACATTATATGCCTATGATATACAATTAAAATGACAGTCAAGGTGGGTAGATCTTAAAATAACCATCATTATGGTTTATATTATATTCAATGTAGGCCTACCAACACTACTCATTCGTTTAGCAATCAACGCAATGTTTCTACCGCCCTCTAGAATAATATTGTTACCGAAACTTTTTTTGTACTCACACACAAGTATCGATATTGCTGTGCAGCCGATAGTTGTGATAAGATTTTCGAACTTTATGACTTAAATTCACACCACCAATGCCACGTTACTTAGCTCTTGACTACCTGTCTGAGGTAATGCTAGGCCTACTATAAATGGCGAGAATAGGAACCATGGAAGACTAGCCAAGGCCTGGAGTACCTAAACAGAACCTAGGCCTAGTCTAGGCTAGGCATAGCCTAGACTAGGCCTAGGTCTAATCATAGACCTTAGGCTAGGCCTAGGCCTGCAGCCCCTAACCTTACACTATGTATAGGCCCAGACAGACTGCCTAAACAATTGGCCTATTCTAGTAGACTATAGTAATAATAGTAATAGTGTAGTTTTATATAGCGCACAAATTCATCTAATGTAAGATGCTCAGGGCGCTTGAAATGTGGACTACCTAGGAACTCGATCAATGACTTTCTTCGCCCCTAAGGGTCCCTTCGTGTCTGTGCTACCCGGTAACCCGGTACCAGCAACTCTCGTCGTCCACCACAAGGGCTGTCTGTTCCAGTACACCGGGTTATCCCCCTACTCGTCTCGAAGGATGTACAGGGTTCTTTATAGTGCACACGAGCCATTGTATACACTGGGCCTACGGTTTATAGTCCTTATCCGAGAAGACTTGTTCTACCACCAGAACCATAGGCGAGCGTGCCGTTCGAACCAGCGCCGATATTATGGCTATAGCTTGCGGCGCCCCTGCTAACCGCTCGGCCATTCGACTCACCTGAACTATATATAGGGCCTAGCCTAGTAATTTTCCTATGTAACGACTAATATAGGCTAGGGGCCTAGCAATATTCAATATTTTGATGAGACCGATCACATTCTGATGATAAGATTTAAATAAGAAGCTTTTAGGCCCTATTATGTGATTTCACATTTTTATAGGTTCATAATTTAAGGCGATCTCTCGTGAGCCGGTGTTTGATGACATTTCCTGCAAAGCTGCAATGTAATGAGACATACCCACATAATGGAACACTGGAAGATTACACATACAGAACACCTTGGCAAAGAGGTATCATGTTACTATTCAAAAATGATCAATCACAATAAATCAGAATCAAATAGTAAGAAACACAAACAAACTACTAAGATTTAGTTTATACCTTGTTTAGCGAACCTGTTGCCCGTCAATAATGATTATTTCGAAATAAAAAAAAGTATTTTTGGCCAAACCCACCGCCATGAAAAAATTGAAGTATTAGAAATAAATAAAAGTTTTACTTTATTTAGATTATGCCCAGCCCTGCCTTAGAATCTCCAAAAACAGGATTTGTATATTTCTTCCTAATTCCTCCTTCCTAAAAAATTTAAAGTAAGCATTTAAACATCCCATTAATATACTGTACACTCAACTAATAAAATCTGACTATCTTAAAAAAAAAAGTTTGTGAAACAAGGTATAAAAATATTCTCGCCTAATAATAATACTAAAAATTAGACAGCATTAACATGCTAATATTGGTTCAGTCACAATCAAATCAACACTGGTTTTCTTGTTGGTTATGTATTTTAATCATGAATTTATTTTATTTATTGCCTTACTGTAGCTACTGTGAAGGACCATGATCAGATTGAGTTGCCTTTAGCCGACCAGATTATGTTGTTAGACATCAGTAAGGCAAACATTCTTGAACCTATGACAGGGATGTTAAGGTCTGTAGAAATAGTAAAATAATACTCTCTCAATTTTAAGGGCATCTGTTGGAAAATTAGTGACCCAAACGGGCGGATCCAGAAATGTCCAAAAGGGGGGGGCCGGAAGGGGGGGGGCCGAAACCGAAAGTTGGGCCGATTGAGACAACAGTGTTGTAGGGGGTCCGGGGTATGCCCCCGCGATTTTTTTGTGTTCTAGACGCCCGAACATAACATTTGAGGCATTCTGGGCTATAATTTTTTTCTTTTTCTCTCTTTTTTTTCATTTTTTTCCCTTTTTCTTAACTCACAAAAGGGGGGGCCAGGGCCGGGCCGGCCCCCCCTAAATCCGCCCCTGCCAAAGGAGCATGTGCATGAAGGCCTGCATTAATAGTTTATATTACACAGGGGTGGTGCTAGTGGGGAGAAAAAAAATTATATGTATTTTCTACATATTAGTAGACTAATTAGACTACCTATCTATAAAATTAACTAAATAAGCCTTTGAAACCCTTAAATCACACATGGGCAAAGTGTAACCGACAGTAATTTTTTTTGCGGCCCGTGAAGAAATTAAAAACCCTATAATGTACAGTCTGCCAAACATCTTTGGCTAGAAAACACCTTGTTTTTTACGGCCCAACACCAACCATATCTAAAAAGTAGTATTTAAACAGAGAATAAAGTGGTGTGAAAGCAGTGCATGAAGGTTTTGGAAGCACACTGGAAATATCAAAGTTTTGGTGCGGTCCTTGGTTTTAAGTCAAAAAATCACTTTGGCCCTCCAACCGATTTTTATACCCATCCCTGCCCTAAATTGTCACATTTTTCGGCCCTGGACCACTTTTAAAACATTTTGAGTGACGCCCAACCACTCAATTTTTTCTCGACAGGGACATTGGCCCCCTTCGTTGAGCAACTCCTGGCGCCACCTGATTACACAATGTACAAAGTCATAATTATAAAAGAGGAACTTGTAGAGGACTTCTACAAGTCACATTATAACATAATTGTCACACCTCATTTAATAAACATAATAAACAATGCTTGTCATGTGACCAATCACATGACAACAAGTGTAATTTTGAAATGAGTTCTTTATTTTTTTCGAATCATTAAAATATATACATTATTTCTGTTATGTTTATATTTATATTTCTGATATACTAACTTAATACCAATATACTCTTAAAAATATAATTGGCTAATAATATTAGCCCCCAAAAGATTATGTAAGAAAATTTGTCTCAGTCACACAAAATGCATACATACATGATACTAAGTTTCTGATTTTGTTTTATAGGAATAATGGCGGTGCGAATAATTGTGAAACCTACCTACATGATGTAATTCCTAGTTCAAATCCAGATTCACCTCCAGTGTGTTGTGAAGATTTGTTGCACATTCGACAAAGACTCCATGCAGCATCAGAGGAAACACTTAATATTGGAAATAGTGGAGGTAGAAAACAATAAATTGTTGATCATTCATTTGCTTTATGCATTTTCACCCCCAACTCCATCCAATACACACTTTATGATACAGTATTGAAATATTTGAAAACAAATTTCTAAAGCATTGTTGTTTTTAATACAAATTTGTATAAAAAAAAAAATAAATGAAACAATACCATTTACTATTACTAATAACAATAATTAACTAAAAATTTGTTTTATCCAGATAAGCACATGTATATAGAGGCTCCATTGGCTCCAACAATTAGGAATTCAATACCAAGAATTGAGAGTCTTGCAACATGCTTGGCAGCCATTGTTGTCCAAGATCCATTCATCCAACAAGATGGCAAGGAAATAACAGAGGAACATATTTTCAGGCAAGTTTTGTAACCAGGGAAGTAATTAAACTATTTAATTTTTTTTTATTGTAGAAGGTAACATGACTTTGTGTTATGTACATAGCAGGATTTTTAAAGTTGTTGGACATGAATGCTTCCATAATTCCCTGGCTCTGGCAGCTCATAAATAAGTCTGTTCTTAAAGAGTTATTTCAGCCTTTTTTTACAATTTATTTTTTTTATTGTAAAAGGCAACATGACTTTGTGTTATGTACATAGCAGGATTTTTAAAGTTGTTGGACATGAATGCTTCCATAATTCCCTGGCTCTGGCAGCTCATTAATAAATCGGTTCTTAAAGAACTATTCAAGCCACCTTCTTCTCTTTAGTTCTTCCCTCATCTTTCATTCATAATGGGATACCTGTATTTAATAAAGCTCTGTCCACACTGTCAAATTTATGTGACAAACTGCGGTGGCTCAAGAAATTTGCTGACAAGGGGTCCAACATCCCCGACGGAGGAGCGTGAGGGGGCAGGTCCTAGAATAAAAAAAATCACAGAGTTTTTTTGGCTAGTATGGTCCAAATTGTGCTTTTAGACCACAGTATTTGGGATTGGCAATCATAATAATGTTATTTAGAAAATTAAAATTTTTTTAAACTTTTGATCCGACGACATTGTGCTAGCGTCCTTCAACCGCCTGTTCGACGGGGAATATTCCCCCTGGCCCCTGGTGAAAAATCACTTTGAGTTGCTCATATTTGACTGTGGTTTATGACATCATTTTAATAAAGAATGATGATCTTGTATTTCGTTGTGCATGGTGATACTTATGGCCAGCTAACTTGAGATATAATGGCCCAAGGGTAAAAACATGTGGACGTTTAAATTCGTCGGAAATGCATTTGTTTGTTACTCATGCTTTTGTGTGGAACTGTGCTGATTTCCAAGATACTCCCATGACTTGCAGGGGACTTCAGACCTGTGCTAGGTATACAGAACAGAAACTACACACACATGTAGATTTAACTGAGAAATAAATTCTAACAAACTTATACATCTGATATGTATTTGATGATATTTAATTCACACAAACATGTTCTATTGAAATTGTAATTAGAAATGAAAGACTGTATAATATCAACAAACACATGGATGGTCTTTGGCAAGACAATTTATGCTATGAACAATTTGAATCGCACCCACAAAGTATTGAAGTAAGTGTGACATCAACTTGTTTTTCTGGGCAGTATAAGTTAATTTTTATTTTCTGGTTTTGTCATGAGAAAAACAGAAATAAAATATTTAAAGGTGAATTCAATTTATGTCACTACAAAATGAGTTTTAATAGTTTATATACTACAGTATTATTAGTTTTATTGTATAACTTTATTTAAATTTTGATGTGCTGTGCCGATAATAGTTGTATAAATAATTATGTTGAGTTTTGTAATTTTTAGCAACAATTCCTTGAGGAGACCCAGGTTATGAATGATCTCCAGGAAACACCAGATGATGTCAAAGAGAATCTGACAACAGAAGATCTATCAGGCGTGACAGATTTGGATGATGGTGAGAACAGTCATCAAATATTTATGTATGATATTATTGCACATGGTCTGAGAAAAAGCTTAATTAGGATTCTGTGGCAGTTTTGCACCGATCAGTCAATCATACAATTATAAAGAGTTTCTATAATATTAACACATACCATGAAGAATAGTAATGCTTTGTTAAGGAACTAAAAGAGATAAACTCCTTAACTACTCTATATCCTGCAGTGTTACATGTCAATTAGTCAAACCAATAAATCAGTCAGTCAGTCAATAATCAATTAATCATAAGTATGTCTGTAACATCAACATGTATCATAAGTGGTAGAAATAAAGTGAAGGAACTATAAAATAAAATAAGAGATGAAATCTCCTAAAATATGTTGTTTATCAAAGTATTTTATAGAGTATCCAGTAATTTTACAGCTTGCATATAGTGCTTTGTGAAAGAATTAAAATAAAATACTAAAGAGGGGCAAGTATTTGAAACCATGACGATCTGAACCATTTGTACTGACCCCTTTCGGTGTTTACATTGGCCTGGTGGAGACGCTGGTGGCACACTCCACTGTTAGGCAAAAGATTCACAAAGTATAGAAAAAATACACAGGAAATCAGGACACTGATTAAATTCAATAAATGGCATTAGTTTTTATATAGTAAGAATCGAAAAAAAAAAATCCATATATATTCAATTATTAAAATCAATTTTGTCTTATCTCTTCGGGTATTGCCAGTGCGAGCGTGATAGGCCAAGAAAGTTAAAACTTCATTACGAAACGTCAAAGTTAGCGTAGTATCATCGTGTGGTGTACAGAAAATTGAATAAACCTATTCGAGGCCCTTCATACTAGTGTCACAAAAAGTTAGGCTGGCGGTGTCACCAGACTTAAAGGGGGGGTGCGGGGATGAAACGATTGATTTTTAATTTAAAATAGAGGGATGGGCGACCACAATGACGGTGACGGCACTCGATTTTGGAGCGCGGTATTCGAAAACGAGGCTCGTGAACTGGGTCCCAAAAAAAAACTGGTGCTACAGGATTTTGAGCTAGTGTTATAAGA